>NC_056518.1:30698071-30710502 GCF_014905685.2 Nematolebias whitei | reverse complement strand
TTCAGTCTTTAGTCACGATACCATTCAGTCTTTAGTCACGATACCATTCGGTCTTTAGTCACGATACCATTCAGTCTATAGCCACGATACCATTCAGTCGTTAGTCAAGATACCATTCAGTCTTTAGTCACGATGCCGTTCAGTCTGCTGTCAAGATACCATACAGTCTTTTATCACAATTTGATTCAGCTTTTAGTCACATTACAATTTGCCCTGTAGTCACAATACCATTGTGCCTTTTATCATGATGTGATTTGGCCTTTAGTCACAATAATGTTTGGTCTCTAACCATGATACTTTTTAGACTTTATTTATGATTTGAAAAAGTACAAAATGTTTTTGTGGCTGGAAGAAGTGAATGAAGAATCTGGGGAGAATAATTGAATAATTAAAGAGTTGGATTTTCTTTTTTCTTTCTTTACTTTGTCAAAAAATGTCATCACAAGATACTCACCATCAAATTAAATGTAATAGCTTAGAATTATACAGAATGGACTTTAATTACCCATAATTTACCCCCTAAAATTCTAATTCCCCTTTGCCCCCCGCTACGTAAATAAATGCCACATCTAATTTGCTTGTTTTGGAGACCACACAGTGCACGGTGATGGATATGAAAAGACTTGGAATTGATTCAAGGTAATTTTATTACGGAGGAACCCGCTGCATTTTTAATGGTCTGAAGTGAATCAGTCGTCAGCTGATGTTTTGTTGTTTCACACTAATAAGAAGCAGTACATTGTTCTAAGAAAAAGAAAAAGCTTTTCTTTTAAATGTTCCTTTTACTGGCTGCTTTTTATTTTTACTCTACCATCAATAAAATAATAATCCAGTTCAGCTACTTCAGAACCAAGAACATCAGTCTGTAGTGATGAATTCATGTGGTGCCATAACCGCTCACTTCCTGCAGTCATCATGTCACATTTTATATTCATATTTCTGACAACAGTGCTTGTAAAATATTTAGAGTAAGTTGTAATGCTATTGGGTAATTTTACCTTCAACTTTATACTTTATTATTCATTTCTGATTTTTTCTATTCGTGTTTTCACTGTTTCAAACACGTGAAACTGACCTGAATTATTCAGCTTAAAACAAAATCAGACAAAGAAATAATGTTGGGTCCAATATCATGACAGACAGATAAGATATATATCTATGTGTCTGTCTGTCTGTCTGTCTGTCTGTCTTTATATCTATATATACAGACATCCATCCATTTGGATGAACAGATGTAAAGATGTATAGAGTAGCAATAGATGTATTGATTGATTGATTGTGTGTGTGCATGTGTGCTTGCGTGCGTGCGTGTGCATGTGTGTGTGTGTTACCACAGACATTGATCAAGCAGGGGACTTAAAAAAACAGCGAGGAGTCGTCATTCCTCTGTCAGGAACTCCATCGCAGTTGGATTAAAAACTTAATTACGTTAAAAAATTATATTTTAATTAAATATGTTGGGAAGCTGAAATAGATTGGCACCAAAATATTCAATCAAACATTGAAAAAGTGAACGGCCCGTTTCTGCTTGGACCAGCAGAAAATGAAGTCGTGGGCTCGTTAGCTCGGCTGAATGTTTATTTCATATCGCTGCGTTTCTTTTTTCCTTCTTGCCTCTCACTTAAAACTGATTATTTCCACTCCAGCAGTGAACTTGTAAACTTTACAGATGTTTCTAACCAGGCTGCGGCATTCTAGTCCCTAAAACGAGCACACTTAGTCAATCACAGGTGGGTTTTTGTGTTATTTACACTTTAATTTAGTTTAAAGTAACTAATACTGACGTCAAACTGGGACCAGCAACAATCTTAAATCTCATTTCATTGAGCTTTCATTGGCCTTTTTGCTGCTTAGATTAAGGCTTTTTTAATGTGTACTAATTTACTGAGCAGAATTAGCTTTTACTCTTTGGTTAATAAAAACACATTTCAACTATTTGTTTGCAGAAACCAGGAGCGTCCAACTCTGGGCTTGTAGTGGTTTGTTGAAGCTTTAAGCCAAACAAACATTGAAATGAATATTTATATTTTTGTGTTATATTTAAGTTAACATCTCTGTATCAGAGTTGACAAAAACAAAAAAATCAATTTATCACTTCCTTCATTTAACCTCCAGCCTTTCTATAAAATCCAGGAGAAATTGGTTCAACACATTTTTAGCAGACTTCTTAAAAAGAAAGCAGTTTTAGGAACACGGTACGAGTGAGTCGGGCCTTCATCCTAAATATAGTGAGTCATTCTGAGAACCATAAAGAAGTAAAGGTCTGTTCTTCAAACACACTAAAACTTTAAGCACGTGAGGGTATCTGACATTAAATCATATAACAAAATAGCCAACAATATTTAAATTAACTCAAATAATTTACCAGAATGTAAACTCAGTTATAAATGGACTGTGCCTTTCTATATAATCAAGATACTTAAAGAGCTTTACGCTACAATCTGTCTCTTGTTTACCCATTCATGCAGCTCTCTGCTACATCTCTACAAAGCTAATCTGAATCTGTAGAGACTGATCAGTGCTTTAGATCACATTCATACACTGATGGGACACACATCGGAGACACTGAGAGGTTCAGTGTCTTGCCCAGAGACACTTCAACATGTGACTGCTGGTGGAATCGAACCCCCAACTCTCACATTGGAGGACGGCTGCTCTAACCACTCAGCCACAGCCGCCTCAATGTGCTGCAGTGATGGACTGGAGACATGTCCATGTTCCCCCGCCTCTCATGTGGTGTCTGTGGAGATGGACACTGGCTTTCCATGACTCAGAAAGAAAAAAAAACAAGTAAAAGAAAGCGACTAGGATGAGGATCAGAACGTCCAGATCTGAGGCCGTGGTCCTCAATCTGAACAGGTGGACTGTCCTCTGGGATGGGACTGAGGTTCTGCTTCAAGTGGAGCAGTTCAAGTACATCAGGGTTTTATTCACAGACTGAGACAAACCAGATCCTGGATCCAGGAGGTCTAAATTAGTTTTCTCTGCTTGGTACCTGGACTTTTTCTTAGAGATAGGGTGAGGAGTCCAGTTCTCCAGGAGACTTCGAGTAGAACCGCTGCTCCTCATCCAGAGGAGACACTGAGGAGGCTCAGACATCTGGTCAGGATTGTTCCTGGACACCTCCATAGGGAGGTTCTGGCCATGTTCAACTGGGAGGAGACCCTTTGTGCAGACCCAGACCCCTCTGCAGGTACGAGACCCTCTCTGGCCTGAGGGCACCTTGAGACCTCAGGAGGAACTGTGTTAAGATCCAGTTTGGGTCCAAGTCTGTCAACAAACAGTGTAAAATGTTTCTCTCCATCTCTTCAAGTCTCATAAGTGTTTTAATTTGTTTTCGTGATCGATGCCAGCGTTCGCTTTGCTCACATCAACAAATATAATCAGTTCCTGTGAAATCAATAATTAAATGTATTAAAATATGATAAGGTGCGTTTGAACATTCAGAACAACATGAAGGATGGAGCAACGTCTAAACGAGAAGTTTGTGTTTACATGCAGAATAATTAGAACTCCTGAATTGTTTTAAATCCTCTCCGTCCTCCTCTTTCACCCCTTCATATTTCTTCCTCCCTCAGCGTTCAGATCGAGGGGGGGCTCGAGGAGAGATGGATGGATGGATGGAGAGGAGGAGGAGGGGTGTGAAGGAGAGGAGAGGAGGAGATGATAGAGGCAATCAATATTTCTAGCATTCTAATTAAAGCCTCTCAGTGGAATAAATCCATGTAATTATCAGTAAATGAAATACAAGGTCACTCTGCTTGATGGAGGGATGATGGAGGGATGGTGGAGGGATGATGGAGGGATGGTGGAGGGATGGATGGAGGGATGGACAAGGATGATGGAGGGATGGGTGGAGGATGATGGAGGAATGGATAGATGATGGAGGGATTGAAGGAGGATGATGGAGGAATGAACAAAGGATGATGGAGGGATGGATAGAAGATGATGGAAGGATGGATGGAGGATGATGGAGGGATGGATAGAAGATGATGGAAGGATGGATGGAGGATGATGGAGGGATGGATAGAAGATGATGGAAGGATGGATTGAGGGATGATGGAGGCATGGATGGAGTATGATGGCTGGATGAATAGAGGATGATGGAGGATGAAAGGATGGATGAAGGATGATGGGGGACGGATGGAGGATGATGGAGGGGATGGAGAGAGGATGATGGAGGGATGGTTGAAGTATAATGGACAGAAGATGATGGAGGGATGGACAGAGGATGATGGAGGGATGGATGGAGGTTAATGGAGGGATGGACAGAAGATGATGGAGAGATGGACAGAGGACAATGGAGGGATGGAGGGATGGACAGAAGATGATGGAGAGATGGACAGAGAATGATGGAGGGATGGACAAAGGATGATGGAGGGATACATGATGGGTGGAGGAATGGACAGATGATGAAGGAATGGACGGAGGATGATGGAGGGATGGACAGAGAATGATGGAGGTAAGGACATAAGATGCTGGAGGTAAATAGATCACATCTGGATAACGAGCACATGATGGACTTTCATGAGTTTAAGCAGCTGATTCTCAACGGTTTAAACTTTTGACCTCTTTAATCTCCGCTCTGTCCTCCGTAAGGACGAGTCCAAACAAAAGACCAATGGAGTTTTTGTGTCTTTTTCTTCATCCTGATCCCGTCTGCCTTCAACCGTTTGCTGAAAGAGCAACATGTGCAGCTAAATACATTTGTTGTTACATTTCTGTAAGATTTCTCTCTTATCAACCATTTTCCTGGAATTAAAAACAATATTCTGGATTAAGATGGAGATCTTTGTCAGGTGGTGGAGCTCGGCTGAGAGGGCAGATGTTACAGCAGCTCCCAATAAAACAGCTAATTAACATTCGTCACTATTCTAATTAACACGCCAGCTAATTTGAAAATAATTAACCGACATAAAAAGATTTAATCGTAATGAGGAAGTGTGTTAGAGTGAGTAGGCTCAACTGATGCTGAAGGAAAAATGAAAAAGATGAGGTCAGTGGGAGTCATGGAGGAGACAGGAAGTGGTGATCAGGTGGTCACAAGACAGGAAGTGTTGGTGATCAGGTGGTCAGAAGACAGGAAGTGTTGGTGATCAGGTGGTCAGAAGACAGGAAGTGTTGGTGATCAGATGGTCAGAAGACAGGAAATGTTGGTGATGGTGTGATGTTTTAAAAAACACAAAATACTGTTGACTCATAAAATCCTGTTGGGAGACGACAAAAAAATTCTGTTTGGGACTTTTTATTTCCAACGACTCCACATTGTGGACAACCCTGAGCTGATTTGTTTTTCATTGTTTATTTACAGACCTGAGAAACGTTGAGAACCAGTTTAAAATGTGTAAAAAGCAGAAAAACTAAAACCCAAAGCTCAGTTATCCTGAATGAGCTGAACATTTTGATTTATGAATGAATAAAATATCAAAGGATGCAGAAGATGTTTATTAAAAAAAACCCTGAAAATAAACTTTAAAGAGGAACGCAGAGTGAACGTGGACTCATCGACACACTGTTCTACGGAGGAGACCACAACAAAATGTCTAAATGTAAAGTCGAGTTTGATTTTTAAATCTTTTTTACAGATGAAACGTTCAGGTGGTCACCAACTGCACCATTCTGGACTGAACTGGTGTATGTGACTGGTGTGTGTGTATGTGTGTGAGTTGCAGCCATCTCATATCCATTATTGATCGTGTATCATTACACGCTGCTTTGTTCCATCTAGACAAAAACACCCACTTATTGGAATTTCTCACTTTAGATATTGGACTGAGACCCCCCCCCCCCCCCCCCCCACACACACACACACACACACACACACACCGGCTCATCATGAAACATTTGAATCAAAAGGGATTTATTCTTTCCTTGAGTTTCAGTCCTGAAGGACTGCCTGTTTTGTTGCACAGATGTACGGATCATTAAATTAAATTTAACTTGTAGAAGCTGCTGAACCGTCCGTCTGTCCAAACTTTTGACCAAACGATTTAAATGTTCTTTCTTGGTGTCGGTGACGAACACTGAAGAGTTGTGCAACGTTGTTGAAGACGAAACTTCAGGCTACAATCAACGCGGCAGCCCGAAGGCCTTCACGTTACGTGTGACATGAAGAAGTTGCTGCCAAATGAAAACGTCTGAGGCGACACTGAATGCACCGCGGGACGTTCAGACGAACCAGCGTCGCTCCTGTTTTTCTCTGACAGCTTCACTCAGACTGAACCAGACGATGCTCTGCAGCAGAAACACGGTTTGGGTTGTGTCCATGGATCTGATGCTGGATGTTCTGGGACTGATCACTTCACTCATTATCGTATTGATTTATTATTTGTTATTGTTTTTCCTTCAATCATTCCGAGGTGGAGACGATGCCTTTTGGATTCTGCAGCATCTTTCGCTCTGCTCTCGGTCCTAACACGGCTGTGTGATTGACAGCTGTAGCCCCAGGAGACACATGCATCTGCTCATTCGTAAACATACAATCACACACTAACGTACGCAAAAACACAAGTAATGGACACGTGCACGTTCGCAAGAGATCAAGCTGCATTCTCCTGGCAGCAGATCAACACACGCTCTACAAAACACACACACTCACACACACCTCCAGAGGGATGTGCTTATGAGGGTTTCTTGAGCTGCTGTATAAATTGGTCCTGACATGTCAACAAAAAGCCCAAAACGACTTGATTCAGCACATCGAAGAGCAACACACACACAACCAGCATGCTCCCAGGCATGCTGGTTGTGTGTGTGTGTCAGGGGACGTTCTCCTTATTCATCAAACGAGGCAGATTCTTATTGATTCGTGCGTCTATTAGCAGCTTTAAAGATGGTTTGAAGCTTAAATCTGAGTCCACGGACCCACGTGTTGATGAGCTCACAGTCTCCCTACAGCTCTAAATGTTTTTATTTTTACCTCATCAGAATTAACACCCTGATATTTAATATTATACCATTGCCATTGTCTGGCTGTGGAGCCTACACGTGTGTTAACACAACACCGAGGCAGAAAGACATCAGCAATGACCTCAGAGAAGCAGCTGTTGCTGCCCGTCGATCTGAGAAGGGTCAAAGGTAAGAGAATTATTCACACGTGGGAAACTTTGAAGACAGCTGACAGTCTTCACAGCAGATTCACCCTGAAGGTCAGACTGTGTAGTGCTCAGACTCGACAGGCCTCAGTCAACAGGTTAAAGGTCAAAGGTCTCCTCTCTAAAATCAACATGGCATCTCGACTTAGGTTTGTAAAGTTTCATCTGAAGGCACCGCAAGTCTTCTGGACCAGAACCAGACCAGAGGACAGATGTTTACCCAGAATGCACTGCAGCAAACGGCTCCTCCCGGCTGTCAGCACAGTGGTGGAGGGCTGATGGTTTGGGCTTCTGTCAGTCACTGAGTGGACCAGGAACTCCTCTGTAGACCAAATGTGAGTCCATCTGTCCAACAGCTGAAGCTTGAACCAAACTGGGTCCAACAGGACCATGATCCTAAACACAGCAGCTGATGTACAAAAGAACGGGTCAGAAAGAACAGAACCAAGGTCCAGTCAGAGGCCAGAACCTCATCCTGTTGGTGGACTCTTCAGAGGGCAATGACCTGAAGCAACGATGGAAAGAAGAGTGGGTCAGAACTCCTCCAGAACCAGGACAGAGACTGATGAAGTCCTGCAGAGAACCACAGAGGGTTCTTCTTTTGGATCGGGGTCTGGATTCAGTTTGTCGTTCTCTTAGCTCAGAGCACAGAGAAGAACAACGTGACGAACGACCAGACGAACTAACGAGGCAGCTGCGCCGAGCGCGACGGTTTAATGAAGCGAAATGGAGACGCGTTCGAGCAGAGACGGTCTTTTCTCTCTTCTTCTCCGAGAGCTCCAGGTTACTCCTGTAGCAGCGGAGCGTCACAACCCAAACCTGCCCCGACTCCAACGCACCTCAACGCAGGTGCAGACGGCGCTCTGATTGTGTAGCGCCGGCTTGTTTATTAGCTGTCTGATTGAGACGCTCTGCCTTCCACAGATTGGATGACCTTTGCAGATCCTTCAGTCGCGGCTGCTAAGTAGATCTGATGGTGAACGCGACTCAAGCAACAATACTTTATTCAGATTGTTACTGAATGAGGAAAACGCGGGCGGTGTGTGTGTGTGTGTGTGTGTGTTGTTTTTGTACACACTCAGCCTGCCTTCATTGGTTCAATTGAAGCCTCATCTCCATATAGTTTGTATGCAATTACATCTGAGCGGCGTGCTGAGTGCCTCTATATGATTGTGTTTGGATACTGAGTGTGTGTGTGTGTGTGTGTCTGAGGCAATTCATGGTCAATTTGTGAGTGTGGCGTTATGGAAACATTTGTGCTAGTTTGATGGGAGTGTGTGTGAGGTGCACTTTTTCTGCAATAAACCAATTCATGCTAATGCGTGTGTGTGTTGATGGGATTTGGACGTGCGGTTTCAGAGTGCGTCCGTATACGTCTCTGATTGTGGAACATATGGTTGTGCGTTCGTCTCTCGGCAGATGAGAGAGGAGGATGAGCGCTGAGTGTCGTTCTAGTGGCTCGTTGGCTGCTCGCGGGGCTTTAAAGGACGCGTCAGTCAAAAAACGACTTCCAGCAGCTAATCTCAGCTGAAGGTGATCCCACTCCAACAAACACTCAAACTTGTTCTACGTCTAACTTCGGCTTCAATCAGCCGCACAAAGACTTGCGTGGATTTTCTGCTGAAGTTGGGAAAATGGCGTACGCACAAGAAAGTCCAGTCGTATCAACGTGCGCATGAATCTGATCACACTTCCTTTCTACGTCCAGATCAACTGAGCCCATGCGACTCCACTTCCTCCACGGCTGCATTCTCTGGTGTGCAGAGGTCTAATATGAACTCTTTACTGGATGTTCTGGTAAATCCAGCAAAATACAAAAACATATTTCTGCGTTGTCGACTTCCTCCTTTAGGAACTCAAACAGGAAATGTTTAGTCTGATTTAATGGAAGGAAACATCTTGTTTCAGCTGTATTGTCTTATCAAAATGTAACAACTGTTCTCAGTATATCTGTCTAACCCTAACTCTGTAGAGTTGAGGCCTGAGCTGTAAATGTTTTAAACACAATTCTTCACAGACCTCTCCTCTGTTCTCCAGGCAGAGCTGATCTGCAGTCAGTGGGAGCTCCAGCGTGTCGCTCTGGAGAAGATGGCGGTTAAACTGAACGGCCTGAAGTACCCCTCGTCCCCCGAGAGGCACCGCAGTCAGCTGACCAGGAACAGCAGGTAAGCTCAGGAACAGAACCGTGAAGTCCAGTCTGGAGATCTGGACGTTTGAGACCAAGAAGAAAGGTTTCAGCTCTGTAGTTGTCCGTGTTGCTTGAACTTCAGAGCCTCTGAGTTGAATCTGCACAAATAATTTGTGAAAAAATAGGTCAATCAGACAAAAACGAGAAACGAGGAGCCTCACGTTGGACAGCCGAGGATCACATTAAGACGTCACGTGCAGAGTCTGCGTTACAGCAGAATGTGCATGAAGCAGAACGCATGTGAAGGGGTGACGTACTGCTGACCCAGTGAGTCACCGTGAGCCTCACGACCAAACGTGTGCTCGGTGTGGTGAACAGAACCAAACCCGACCACCCAGAGGCCCGATTTTTCCCTTTGAGCGGACTGAACCGATGATTAAAAAAAAAACTCTGTCACAGACCAAACACATGCTGATAGACCTTAGACAACTGGTTTGAACTGAGTCCAGAGCTGGGAGGGGACCAACGGGTACGTCCTTGTCTGAACGTGTTCGGCATAACTCTCAGCGACTACCACCCCAAGGTTTAGCTCGTTACCTGTCATCTGATGGAGTTATAGCTTCTTTGGTGTTTGCTAATGTTAGTCAGCTGTAGCAGCCATCTTTGATGGGGTTAACTGGAAAGGTAAATCCCTTGTACTCGACCTAAATCCATTATGTACTTCTTGAGTTTTTATGAGATATTTTACTAACAGACAGACATGTAATCATAACTAATGACACATTCTCCTGCCTGAAGTGGTGGTGGAGGATAATAAAACAGTTTGGACCCAGTTTGGACCCCTTTAGGAGACGATTCTCTGACTCCTCTATTAAAGACATTGTTAGAGTTATCCTACTTTATCATGCTGAGACCCTTGGTCTTGTCTGCCCAGAAATGGACCAGTTATGGTCCGGTTCTGTACAGATGAGACAGGCCCAGATGCTCTGATTGAGCTTCCCAGGGTCAACACCCGATAAGGAGTAATTTTTTATTTTGCTGGCTTCCATCACGTAGATAGATTTGCACTTTCACCCATTTTTCACCATCAGAAACAGATAAGACCAGTGACGTCACACATAGTCACCCCACTGATACACTCTGATAGGCTGCGCACCTGTTAGAAGGCGGAGCCTAGGGCCAATACAACCTGGGGCGCTCCGCTTCCACTTCCGGGTTAAGACGAGTTGGACGGACGCCTCAGCGTTGAATCTGTAACTTTCTCCTGCCTGATGGACATTAAATTGGTAAACAGAAATTATATCTCTTGATTTATTTGAGTTAGATCGAGTTTCCTCTCCATCTGGGAATAAAAGAACCAGACGCCGGGGGTGGGGAGTCGGACCGGTTTCAGGGACGGACCCGGTCCAGATTCTCACAACATTCAAAGCTTCAAATGAACTCAAACAGCTGCTGTTCATCACAATCCTTCCTTAATTTACCTTAAAGAAACGTCCAATAAAAACATCATAAATTAATAAAATCAAAATAAAAACACGCCGTGAATAAACTTCATCAGGTCACCATGACGACGAGTCCAGGATACAAATATAAAGACAATCGTCTGAATCCTGTAATGTTGCATGAAGCAGGGGGACATGTCCAGGTGTGTCCTTGAGACTCAAGTCTCCGTCTCCCCCCGTGTCTCATGTCTCTGCACAATAAGGAGAACATCTGCTCTTTGACGGATCCTCCTGTTGAAACTCTGCAGCTTGAGCTTAAAGGGCGGAGATGTTTTCAGGAGAACAGGACGAGCAATTCTTCTGATATTTAAAACAACTTTCTTGGGTTTTTAAAGACGTGTGAGTAAAGTGTTGATGATGCGACTCCATTATCTGCCGTGTTGACTGGAAGAACGTCGAGGAAGACATGAATAATAGATTCAGGATCCACATTTCCTCAGGTGGCTGCGTGTCAGAGCAGCTCTCCGTAACACTCCTCCGCTCTCCGTCAGCTCTGCGTGACAGGAAGTGATCCTGACACTTCAAACGCTCCGTAACCATCCGAAGCACAGAGCGCAGCCCCGCAGTGGCACCACGTCGCTCCTTCCTCTGTTTCCTCCTCTTCAGCCCCACGAGAGCTCCTGTTTTACAAAGCATTTAGTTAACATTAGTGCGAGAACAAGACGAAAACCAGGAGAAGGAGAAGAGGAGGAGGAGGGACGGGAGGAGACAAGAGCAAACAATCTGTGCGAGTGTTGGATCTGCTTCATGTGTCGGAGTCGGGAAAGGGCCGCTCCGCTCGCTGCATGATGAGGAGCACCGCCTCGGGGGAAGGAGGCTGCGCCGAATCTCCTCTGCCTCGTTCCTATTTCATTTAAAATCAGTTGCAGACGGCTGCAGAGAAGTGTGGAGGAGAAGGAGGAGGAACAGGAGGAGGATGTGTAGGAGGAGCAGGAGGGTTGATGGAGGAGCAGGAGGAATGGAGGAAGACCCGGAGGGATAGAGGAGGAGCAGGAGGGTTTATGGAGGAGGAGTAGGAAGGTTTATGGAGGAGCAGGAGGGATGGAGGAGGAGCAGGAGTGATGGAAGAAGAGAAGAAGGGATGAAGAAAGAGCAGGAGGTTGATTGAGGAGCAGACGGGATGGAGGAGGAGCAGGAGGGTTGATAATGGAGGAGGTGCAGGACAGATGGAGGATGAGCAGGAAGGTTGTTGGATGAGCAGGAAAGATGGAGGAGGAGAAGGAGGGATGGAGGAGGAGGTGTTGAGCATCTTCTTTAGATGCTTTAGGAGGTGCAGAGCTCCGTGTCAGCAGACTGTGGTTCTTCTTCATGTTTAATGAATTAATTAAAATAATTAATTAGAAATATTTAAAAATATTAAAGTTAGAAAAAACAAAAACCAGCCTGTCCTGACAGAGCTGCTGATCCACGAACACATCAGGAACAAGTAGAAATAAACTTTAATAAATATCTCTCAGCTGTCACTCACTGACTCGTTAGTTCATTTATTAACAAAAACAGCTTCAACGAGCTCAAACTCTGTGTGGCCGAAGCTGAGAGTAGCAGAGAACAGCTGTGAGTAGCAGAGAACAGCTGAGAGCAGCTGAGAGTAGCTGAGAGTAGCAGAGAGTAACTGAGAGTAGCAGAGAACAGCTGTGAGTAGCAGAGAGTAGCTGAGAGCAGCTGAGAGTAGCTGAGAGTAGCAGAGAACAGCTGTGAGTAGCTGAG
>NC_056518.1:30697896-30698061 GCF_014905685.2 Nematolebias whitei | reverse complement strand
AGCAGAGAGTAACTGAGAGCAACTGAGAGTAGCAGAGAGTAACTGAGTAGCTGAGAGTAGCTGAGAGTAACTGAGAGTAGTTGAGAGTAGCTGTGAGTAACTGAGAGTAGCTGAGAGTAACTGAGAGTAGCTGAGAGTAGCTGAGAGTAGCTGTGAGTAGCTGAG
>NC_056518.1:30695617-30697886 GCF_014905685.2 Nematolebias whitei | reverse complement strand
AACTGAGAGTAGCTGAGAGTAGCTGAGAGTAGCTGTGAGTAGCTGAGAGTAACTGAGAGTAGCTGAGAGTAGCTGTGAGTAACTGAGAGTAACTGAGAGTAGCTGTAAGTAACTGAGAGTAACTGAGAGTAGCTGAGAGTAACTGAGTAGCTGAGAGTAACTGAGAGTAACTGAGAGTAGCTGAGAGTAACTGAGAGTAGCAGAGAGCATCTGAGAGCAGCTGAGAGTAGCTGAGAGTAACTGAGAATAGCAGAAAGTAACTGAGAGTAGCAGAGAGTAACTGAGAGTAGCAGAAAGTAACTGAGAGTAGCAGAGAATAACTGAGAGTAGCAGAAAGTAACTGAGAGTAGCAGAAAGTAACTGAGAGTAGCAGAAAGTAACTGAGAGTAGCTGGGAGTAACTGAGAGTAGCTGAGAGTAACTGAGAGTAACTGAGAGTAACTGAGAGTAACTGAGAGTAGCTGAGAGTAACTGAGAGTAACTGAGAGTAGTCCTCTGAGATCTCACAGATCACATTTCTGGTGGGCCAGACGGCGGGTGACATGCAACCCTCATAGGTGAAGGATTTCATTCATTAGTATAATTGTTTTTATTTATTTAACATTTTACTGCTGAACAACAAATCATGTGCGTGCACTGTGTGTGCGCGCGCGAGCATGTGTGTCGTCGTGGAAACGCTCGGGGCCTGACAGAGCTGTCAAAGTGTCGGAGGCGGCGACGAGAGAATTCCAAACAATTTCACTGCTAATGTTGAGAAACATGTTGGTGATCCCCGCCGAGACCAGAAACCTGCGAATATATAAATAGTAAACACACACACTCACACACTCACACCTTAACAAAACGGCTGACAGTAATGTGTGTGTTTGAGCAATCGGCCCGTGTTCCAGGAGCATAAATATTTGATGTGATTCTGTGTCGAGGAGGTGAGAGTGGGAGGAGGTGGGGGGAGGAGGTGGGGGAGGGCAAACCAGGTGAGGAAGAGGAGGAACCTGATGAAGGTGTGCTCATGGCAAATATAAAAATGTCAGCCTTTAGAGAAGGAACGTTTAAGGATTTAACGGAGACAAAAGCGATCTGTTGAAGGAATGCTTGTCACTCGTCACCAGAGCTCAGAGTGTGTGCTGGGGAGGATTTCAGCTACTACCACACCGACTTTTAGCTTAATGTCTGTAAAAAGTTAGAGTTAGAGACTTGCATGGGTCAGCTGAGGTGGGTGAGTTCTGTTTTTATCTTTCATACTTTGTGCTTTTTGACGATTCATCTTTCAAAATGTTGGTTTGGGAAGAGTCTTTAAAGTTCTTCGGCTTCTGGTTCTACTCGTTTTAACATCTGCTTGGCTTATTTTAGCTCCTTGTCTGCTGTCTTTAGCTTGTGTTTAACGACTCATTTCAGCGTCTGTTCAGCAGATTTCTGCAGTCATTCAGGACTGTGTGTTTTAGGTCCAAGCTGCTGCTTCGTCTATGTTTTCCATCAGAACATTCGAGTTGTTTTTATTTCATTCCATGTGAACACCTTCAGCTGAATATTAAAACAGGTTACAGTGATGTGACGAGATCATTCAGTCTGATGAGAAAACATGAATACAAACACAAAACAATTTGTTTACATTAAATGTTTGTTTTCAGCCTGCAGGAGTTTGAAGCAGACTTCCAGGAAGTCTGGGATTGGCTGATGGATATGGACGCCATGGTAACAGACAGCCATCAGCTGCTGATGTCCGAGGAGCAGAGACATCAACTCTTCAAGGTAGGACAGAACTTCGTTTTCCTGAAGGTTTCACACCCGTTAGGTTTACTTCACTCAGACGAGGTTCTCAAACACACTTCAGACGGACTCTGTGGACCTTCAGACGAACTCTATGGACCTTCAGACGGACTCTGTGGGTTTTCAGACGGACTCTGTAGATCTTCAGACGGACTCTGTGGGTTTTCAGACGGACTCTGTAGATCTTCAGATGGACTCTGTGGACCTTCAGACGGACTCTGTGGGTCTTCAGACAGACTCTGTGGACCTTCAGACGGACTCTGTGGACCTTCAGACGGACTCTGTAGATCTTCAGACGGACTCTGTGGACCTTCAGACGGACTCTGTAGACCTTCAGACAGACGCTGTGGACCTTCAGACGGACTCTGTGGACCTTCAGACGTACTCTCTGGGTCTTCAGACGAACTCTGTGGGTCTTCGGACAAACTCTGTGGGTCTTCAGACGGACTCTGTGGACCTTGAGATGGACTCTGTGGACCTTCAGACGGACTCTGTGGGTCTTC
>NC_056518.1:30690863-30695607 GCF_014905685.2 Nematolebias whitei | reverse complement strand
TGTGGGTCTTCGGACGGACTCTCTGGGTCTTCAGATGGACTCTGTGGGTCTTCGGACGGACTCTCTGGGTCTTCAGACGGACTCTGTGGACCTTCAGACAGACTCTGTGGGTCTTCGGACGGACTCTGTGGGTCTTCAAATGGACTCTGTGGACCTTCAGACGGACTCTGTGGGTCTTCGGACGGACTCTGTGGGTCTTCAGACGGACTCTGTGGGTCTTCGGACGGACTCTGTGGGTCTTCAAATGGACTCTGTGGACCTTCGGACGGACTCTCTGGACCTTCAGACGGACTCTGTGGGTCTTCAGATGGACTCTGTGGGTCTTCAGACGGACTCTGTGGACCTTTGGACGGACTCTCTGGACCTTCAGACGGACTCTGTGGACCTTCAGACGGACTCTGTGGGTCTTCAGACGGACTCTGTGGCCAGCTGGTCCAGTGTGTTGGAGTGTGTCTCTTGTTGCGCAGGATCTCCTGCTTGTTGCTAAAAAGGTGGATGTATGTGGATCATGTGACTCAAGCGTCCACGTGGTTTAAGTCAGCCGAATGTTTTGTTTACACAAAGTGCAGACCTGATTTCAGATTTAGGGGCGGCTGAGGCTGAGTGGTTAGAGCAGTCGTCCTCCATTGCGAGAGTTGGGGGTTCGACTTCACCAGCAGTCACATGCTGAAGTGTCTCTGGGCAAGACACTGAACCCCTCAAAGCCTCTGATGTGTGTCCCATCAGTGTATGAATGTGATGAAGCTCTGATTAGTCTCTTTAGGATGATTGTTCAATTAGCTTTGTAGAGATCTAGTATAGAGCTGTATGGATGAGTAAACGAGGACACAGATTAGAGTGTAAAGAGCTTTGAGTATCTTGAAATAAGAAGAAAGGTGCAACATAAGTACAGTCCATTTACCATTTACTGTCTTCTGTCAAACTGCACTGATTGATACGTTCAGGAGTAACTTTGATGGATTTCATAGTTTGCATTGTTCAGGGGGTGAATGACTTCTGCTGGGCTTTCATCAGGTTCATCACTCTTGCTGTTTGTCATCTTCCTTTTGGAATCCTGCACCTCTTGCCGGCTGGAGATGCTCCCATGCTCTGTTATCGGCTGTTAAGGGATTTGGTCAAGGGCCTCCAAATCAGGACTGGTGTTTCTGTTCAGTAGTTCCTCGTAATACTCTTTCCATCTCTTAGACATCGACTCGTTGACTTTTAGCAGTTTGTCCATCTTTCAACAAAAAGGGTTCAGGCAGCGGTAGCTGCAGCCGCACACCGCTCCTGTTTATGAACAGTAAACAAACGAGTAACGTGAAGAATAGTTTGACAGAAACAGCGTGGCTGCTGACAGTTTGGTTCATCATTGTAACTAAATAAACTTTTACATGAACTGAACAGATGTTTCAGACACATAAATCAACAAACTGAGGCAGCTTCGTTCCTCTTTAGTTTCAGAGAACAGTTTTTTTCCAGCAGGTTTTAAAACAACTCGGTTCTGTTTTCCTGTTTCTCCTCGTTTTTTTCAGCCTAACTTTGTGTGCGCTTGTGCAGAAATGATTTATTTAGTGTCCGATGAGACTCACCTGGCCCGCAAATTATTGATAAGTGTAAAGATGAACCTAATTTCTCCATAGGAGTCTTACTTTAATATTCATCTCTTAATGAATATTCATGCTGGCGATGATGCGTGCATGAATTTTAGATGAATTGTTGAGCATTGTCTTCTCCTTTTTCTCTCGCTCTCATTTTTCTTTTCGTTCTCTTTGTTTTGATGTGTCAACTTTCTGCTAAATAATTGATGTGGAGCCGAGCAGCATCTCCTCGTCTGGTCCAAGGTCGCCTCACTGTTTCTTTCCTCCTCACCTGTGAGACGCTCAGAGACATGTCCACGTACACGGAGACAGAGACGAGGCTCGTGTAGGACGGTTTGTCTTCATGCAGATACGAGCTCCTCCATGCTGCTCACACGCCTTCATGTCCGAACATCACTGAGAACGTCTTTGTGAGCTCTAAATTCACGTTGAATCTGTGTTTTAGCTGCTTTGATTAGCCGATATGTGACAAAAACACAAAATGTCACTGATGACGATGAATTAAATAAAAATCTTCACCTCAGGCTCAGTGTAGAATACTAATCACACCACTTCTTATACTTAATACCCAACACCATGAAAGGCAGGCAGCGGTTTAATATATTGTAGAAATGCATCTACTTTCAGCTGTTTAGCTGGTTTTAGCTTCTGTTCTTGTCTTCCCTTTCATTCATTGCTCACAGCAGCCGTTTGGGACGGTGCTTTGCAGTAAATGGAACCTCTCTTGGTTAGTTTTACGTTTCTCTCAGCAGCTCAAAGTGTTTGTGCTGTAACACATCTGGATGTAAATGGTGGGTTGGTGACAGAGTAACACACATCAGGAACAAACATGGCCCTGCCGGTGAAGGGCCTTGTCTTGTCATGAGCTCACAGGTTTATTATGAAATACATTCATGCACGAGGACTTCATCAGCTCTGGCTGACTCGGTGTGGAGAGAAGAACTTTCTGTAGGTTCTCCTTTGTGTTTTCACCCATGTCACCATTAAAAAAAACTCTTGGGCGACTTAACCTTGTAACTATAGCAACGCCAGGACCCAACAAAAGTTGTTCTTTTCCGAACTGCGTGTGTTCTCCGGAAAGGGAAAGCTGGCCTGACAGTTGTTTCTGCGAGCAGCCTTGGCAGGCCGAGCCTCCACTCTTTATTGTGATGTTAAGACGGAGGCACTTCTCAACCTTGGAGAGGAGAGGAGCTGCTGAGGACGGTTCATGCCTCGCTCAGTAACATACACGTGTGTTGCTTTGTGACGTGTGCATTGCTCTGCATCACTTCAATTCAGTTATAGTGCCAAATCACAACAGAAGTCGTCTCAGGGCACTGAACAGAAACATTCATATATAAAAATAATTTAACATTATTTGTCTGAGGAGCGGACTGCTTTGAATTTAACTCCATTGCAGAACTCTCATCTTGAGCAAGAATGAAGGCGACAGTGGAAAGAAAAAACTCTCAAGAGGAAGAAACCATTTGCAGAACCAAGCTCAGGACAAGCGGCCATCTGCTTCAACCGGTATCATATATATATATATATATATATGTGTGTGTGTGTGTGTGTGTGCATCTATATATGCATCTCCAAATCCTAGACCTTGGTCCTCAGTTTGAACAGAGTGGACTGTCTTCTCTGGGAGGGGGGTGAGGTTCTGCCTCAAGTGGAGAATTCAAATAACTCAGAGTTTTGTTGACCAGACCGTGAGATACACAGATGGATCTGTGCAGCTTCTGCAGTATTGTGGACTCTGCTCCGGTCCGTTGTGGTGAAGAGTGAGCTCTGTGCACCGCTCGGTCTCCGTTCCTGCCTGATGATGGATGGAGTGAATGAACGAATGCTGGATTTAAAACAAAAAGCCCCAGAAAACGACTCTTCAGAGTGAGATAATGTCCCGTTCAAACAAACAGCTGATAAATATTCAGAAGGAAACAACAAAGAGTGAGCACACTCTGAAAGTAAACCCCATTAGAAGACATTTGATACAGTTTATCGTATAGGAACACATTGGAAATGTGAATAAGTTTAAATTACAAATGAAAACAGCTGGAGGTGGAATTACACAAAGAAATAAAAGCAGTATCTTTAAAGATGCTCACATCTTTCAGCCAATCAGAATTTTCCTAAGGATCCCTGGTGTGACGGCTTGTTTCATGATGATTACTCAGAAACGCAAAAGAAAATTACACCCCACCCCCCCAGACTGTAACAGCCCTTTAATACCACACAGTATAGATCTGTTTTGTTTGTATAAATCCTCCCTTTATAAAGTGATAAAAACTAAAACTTCTATTAATAAAAACAATGTTATGTCTTCTTGTCAGTGTTACCAAGGAAAATATTAAATCACTAATTTGATTTTAATTTCATGCAAGAAAAACGCTCACAAAGAGCACTTTTGTAAATATAAGTCGTCCCGTGTTCCTGTGGGTCGTGTGCAGAATTTTATATTTCATGTTTAAATATATTCTGATTCTTGACTTGAGGAAGTTCTGTTTTAAGAAGATATTCTCTCTGTAGGATTAGTTTGTCGCTTTGTTTAAACTGTAACTGCAGAATAAAAAAACAGCATCTTGATCAGAATTTGGAGCCGTGTCCAGAAAACCATTTTCACCGACGGACTCCGATCCTCCGAGCGGTTCCTGCAGATCCGTAAACGACTGAGGTCCTTTCAGTCCAGGAACGTCTTAAAAACGGTGAAGACAACAGAAGACATGAACTCTGGGACCCACCACCTCTCTACTGAGTCCTGCGCATCAAACAGGACTGATACGTTCATTAATATTTATTTTTGTTTGTTTGTTTTCCTCATCGGCCTTTAATTAGACGAGAACATGGAGCCGTGAGGAGCACGAGGAGGTGCCGCTTCCTAAGAAATATCTTCCAAGGGACGAATCACAAATTTCATTTAAGTTTTCAGTTGAAATTATTTCACTGCATTAAGTCATCAGACCCGTCCCCCCCACACCCCCCACCACCGCCCCCTCTTTCTCTCCCTGTGGCGAGTTCCAGTAGAGTCCAACTAATTACAGCAGCTAGCAGGAGTGTGTGTTCGGTGTGTGTGCTTCCCTGCCACTAAATTCTCATTTCAAATACCCCATGGTGCTCTGATGGAGAAACACACACACACCCACACACACACACACACACACACACACACACACACACACACACAC
>NC_056518.1:30690074-30690853 GCF_014905685.2 Nematolebias whitei | reverse complement strand
CACACACACACACACACACACACACACACACACACACACACACACACACCTGTTCATTAAGTTGGTTCCAATCCCGATCAGAGAGCGAGTGTGACGCTTGCTCTGAGGCCGTACACACACACACACACACACACACGCACACACACACACTGAACACGCTGAAACCCAGTCTGGTTCCAGTAGCCCAGCTTCTAGAACATTCCAGGACCTGCTGGTCCTGACCCAGAACCTGCAGCAGAGTTCTGGTGGATGGTCAGCGATGGCTGCAGATGTCAGATTATAAATCCTGATGTTTGATAACAAACATGGATTTAGTGTTTGAAGATGTAAGAATTTAATTTGTCTGTTTGGTGACAACATGTTCCTTTTTTCTTAAACCCTGAGAGACAATGGGAGGACAGAAGAGACAGGGACAGACAAATCTGAAACACTCACAGGAAGATCAGGTCTAATGTCCTCTGAGCTCTACTTCAGTCCTTTTCATCGTCAGTACCAATTGAAACTACAGGCAGGTCAAAGGTCACTGCAGGTTAAATGTTACTGCAGGAGGTCAATGCAAGTCAAAAGTCACAGCAGTTAAAACACCACTGCAGGTCAGGGGTCACAAGTGAAAGATCATATCGGGTCAAAGGTCACTGCAATCAAAGGTCACATCAGGTCAAAGGTTACAGCAGGTCAAAGATTACTGCAAGTCAAAGGTCAATGCAAGTCAAATGCCACTGCAGGTCAAAGGTCACTGTAGATCAAAGTCACTGTAGGTCAAAGTCACTGTAGGTCAA
>NC_056518.1:30680712-30690064 GCF_014905685.2 Nematolebias whitei | reverse complement strand
TCAAAGTCACTGTAGGTCAAAGTCACTGTAGATCAAAGTCACTGTAGATCAAAGTCACTGTAGGTCAAAGTCACTGTAGATCAAAGTCACTGTAGGTCAAAGTCACTGTAGATCAAAGTCACTGTAGGTCAAAGTCACTGTAGATCAAAGTCACTGTAGGTCAAAGTCACTGTAGGTCAAAGTCACTGCAAGCCGAACGTCACAGCAGTTAAAAGCCACTACAGGTCAGAGGTCACAGCAAGCCAAAGGTCATATCAGGTCAAAGGTTGCAACAGGTCAACAGTCAGAACATATCAAAGGTCTCAGCAGGTCAAAGGTCACAGCAAGTCAAAAGTCACAGCAGGTCAAAGGTCACAACAGGTCAAAGGTCACAGTTTGAAGAGTTCAATGGCTAAATTGTATTCTCTGTGAACATCCCGTAAAAATAATTTTTCAAATATAAAAAAAGCAAAACACAAGCTTAAAGTCAAAAGTAGCAAGCTGAAAGTTCAAATGATCAAAAGCCTAGCTACAAACAATTCAGTTCAGTTTCTTTCTGTAGCTCCAAGTCCCAACAGAAGTCGTCTCAGGACACTGAACAGAAACGTTCACATACATTTAAAAAAACAGTTGGTCAAAGTTCTGTATCTAAGGAAGCAGCAGACTCGTTGAATCTTCTCGTCGTCACAGTCTCACATCCAGAGCAAGCACAAAGGCAACGGTGGAAAGGAAAAACTCCCTTTTACCAGGAAGAAACCTCCAGCAGAACCAGGCTCAGGACAAGCGGCCATTTGCTTCGGCTGGCTGGGCTGCAAAGTAGCTTAAGAAGACAAAATCAGAGCTGAAGCCGATTTTAATAAAATAAAAATGTTTCTGAAGCAACTGAAGTGATCTCCATGTGTTTTCATGCCAGCATTTAGGTTAATAAAGCTAAATATATTCAGAAACATAAAAATCAAAAGTTATGGCACCCATCTCCTAAATGAGCCAAACATTTTTATTTAAGAACAGCTAAACTAGTCAAAGTCTACAGAGGTTAGATTGCATTAAATATACTGAAAACTCTAAAAACATCTTCAGTTTTAGAACAATTCAGTTCGAAACACAAAGATCAGTCCTTCCTTCTATTAAATGCCTTTAGCTACTGTTAGCTGCCTTTAGCTACTGTTAGCTGCCTTTAGCTACTGTTAGCTGCCTTTAGCTACTGTTAGCTGCCTTTAGCTACTGTTAGCTGCCTTTAACTACTGTTAGCTGTTTTAGCTACTGTTAGCTGCCTTTAGCTACTGTTAGCTGTCTAGCTACTGTTAGCTGTTTTAAGTAAAAGATGGGAAAATAATTAACAGAGAAAATTCAAATCAGAAACTACAGCACAAGATTTTATTATGAGGGAAACTAGCATCTCTTAAAGGAATGCATATGACCCTCCACCGTGCATGTGAAGGTCTTGTCCGTTAGAGCTCAGAGTGCGAGTTAGTGATGACGCTCAGCTACCCCTTTTCATTAATTGTTACAAAATTGGAGTAACTGGTTTTATCTGCCAAATCAGTTGCTTTTTGTCAATTGGGTTTTGAACCGAACCTTTCGAGCAGACGGACCTCTCCCAGAAACAAAAGAGAGGGATGAAGGAGGAGGAGGAGGAGAAACTACCTGGGAGAGTGAGAGGAAGAGGGAGAATCTTTAATTAGAGACAGATGACTCTGCCACGCCTCACAAGGCTGGAATTACACTGCAGGCTATGAGGCGAGGCTAATTTCACATGTAATTGTTGCTGCAATCCTTGCTGTGCTGTGCATGCCCCCCCCCCCCCCCCCACACCCACACACACACACAGACACACACACACGCTGCAGCAGCAAAATAACCAAACAGAAAAGAGGAAAAGTGTTTGTTGTCGTCTGTTTGAGAGCAGAAAACGGTTTCGAGCAGTCATCCACAGGGATGGAACAGAGCAAGACACAAAGATCAAAACTGGAATAGAAAATATTTCTTTAAAAATAAGAACAAACCTGTCGTCCTAATTGGAGGAACGCGTGACCCCTGACCTTTGGATCTTTACGGAAAAATATCTCAAATCTAAGAGAAAGAGGAGACGTGTGAAGCCAGGAGGAAAGAATCATTAAAAAAACACTTTGGAGCAGCTAAAGTCTCCTTATCCTCCGTAAGAAGCTTCCTGCAGCTCAAGAAAAGCTCTGTCGCACGCACACACACACACACACACACACACACACACACACACACACACACACACACTTCCCTTTCTCCTCTTATAGACTGATATTTCTTGTGATTGTCTCCTGAGATCTGCAGAGCTCCGCTGTGTGTCAGAGCTGTGTGTGTGTGTGTGTGTGTGTGTGTGTGCGTGTGTGTGTGTGTGTGTGTGTGTGTGTGTGCACGCAGGTCCTGTACCCGTTTCCTGTTCTTCTTACAATTTGTAACTTAGTCGAACCGTCTTTGTTTTCTGTCCACGTGCTCTTAGAAGAAAATGTTAAACCAGGACTGCTGGCCTCTGGGTGGAGAGAACGTTCTCATGAAGAACACGAAGAACAAACGGAGCTTGTTCAAACTGTACATCGAAGCACCCACAGAATGCAGATGAAGCAGCAACTGGACCAGCCTTCCTCATCAGGTGGTTCTAGCACCTGTTTTAGGCCCCGCCCCTTGCATGTAAACAAGCCAAACTTTCCTCCGGTCATGGAGAGGAGGCGGTCTGGATTGACGACCTTGTTGAGAACGATGTGTTGATGTTTTGAAGTCACGGCCTCTGGTCTGGTTCTGACTCACCTTTGACATTTCTCCATCTCTCCACTCCAGATGGTGCAGGAAGGTTCTGGTCGTACGGTTTGTTGATCTCACATTAAACACTGATTGTCTCTTTACTCACTGGGATAATCTGGTTTTACTGTGGAGGATCGAAGCTTTTCCTCCTTTGAGTTACTCCCTTCTGGACTTCGTCTCTGAGCTTCTCCTGGTTATTCTCCTCCTTCTACCATTACACATGACATGAGCCCATTGTGCGACAGTTATAACGGTCCCTGTGAAACGACGTCGCTTAGCATTTATTCATGATGAATCATTTCAGCTTCAGCCGTTTCTTCCGTTTCAGTTCTCTGACAGGAGTCCGGTGAAATGAAACAGGTGGAATTCTGGGAAGAGGATGACGTGCACGTGGTTTCTATCGGCGTTGAAGCAGAAAGAATGAGTGAGTGTTTCTTCATCAGGAGGAAGGTGGAGCTACAGACGTCCTCACTCGTCTTTTTGGAAGTTTTTTTGTTCTGTGTGAGAACAACACCGGCTCCTTTCTGAAATAAATTCATCTTTAAATAATTAGGACAAAGTATGAGCATCACGAGCATGTGAGCTGATCATGTGTGTCCTCTAAAAGTACACGCACACGCTAAACCTGTGAGTTTAATATCTGTAGCATCTCAGCCCGTGTGTGTGTGTGTGGATTATGTGTCCTGTGGGAGGCTGTTGAAGGCGCGTTTGTTCTGTCAGTCTTGATAAAGTCGGGGATATATCTGCTTTAGAACAAAGAGACACGACTCAGCAGCATCTCGCCAACTTTCCTCCTTTTTCTTCTTCCCGTCTCTCCGTGTCTCCTGAGACTCCCTTCCCAGGAACGCCGTCTGAGTGAAACCTGACACCGACGCTCTCTCACACACGCAGAACCCAGATGAATCCAACGCAGCACTAAAAGTAGTTTTGACGTGGAGCATCGAGCCAAAGTCAGGCCAAGGTTGGCTCTGTGTGCCGAGTTTTCATGCAGAACAAAGAGCAACCTGCAGCAGCCGAATGCAAACGTGTCGTTATCACCCGCCGCCACGAACGGTGGGCAATCAGCCTCGTTCAAGATGGCCGCTGCAGCTAAACACCATTCCTTCTTCCATTCCTTCCTACTTCCTCCACAGACATTTTCTGGATCAAACTTCCTCCATGTGGTTCTGATGATGTCAGTGCTGAAACATTCTGCTCTAAAATCCTCAACTTTTGTCAAACTGTTAGTGTTGACATAATTTAAAATGGCCGCCACAGCTAACTGACATCAGCCAACATGAAGTGACTCTAAAGCTACGTTCACACTGCAGATAAAAGTGACCCATATCTGATTTATTATGTCCATTTGTGACCCATATCTGACTTTATGACAGTCTGAAGGTGACAAATCTGTTTTTTTCCCCCCACAATGTCAGCAGAAAGATCAAATGTAGACACTGGACCAACCATGTCACATGACTGGTTCTGACCTCACAACAACTTCAGAACTGCTCCACTCATGCTAACATGTGTAGCATTCTTCTGTAAAGACCTTGAGCTGCACGTGACATCATGTCTTCAGGACCGTGGACTGTTCCCCCTGGAGTCTGATGGAGGTCGGGTCTAAATTATAATCTGGACGACCACAGAAACACCTGATCTGAGCGTTAAGAGCTGCAGAGGGATTGCAGTCTCTGTTTCACAGGTGTGGAGCTAAAATGTGTTGTGGTAGTAGCTGAGAGTCATCCCCAACACGCTCTGACGGTGTAACACTGTGTGAGATCATACAGAACGTACATTTACAGAGTGGGACTGACCAAAGGAGTTTTTTATAACTCCATCATTTTTCATCAGAAGACAGTTGGCTGAGACAGATGGACATTCGGCCTGGGCCTGGTTCTGGTTCTGGTTCTGCTTCAGGACTTTATTGATGAATTGGTGCTGTATAAATAAACTGAACTGAGATGAACTTCAGAGCACTGTTCTGAAGCAGGAAACACAAAATATCTGGAGTTTCTGGAACATGTTGTATATGATGGACATTTTGGACACGTTGGACATGTTGTATATGATGGACATGTTGTAAATGTTAGACATGTTGGACATGTTTGACATGTCCAAACTGTCCAACAAGCCCAACACATCCAACATGTACAACACGTCCAACACGTTGAACGTGTTGTACATGTTGGATGTGTTGTATATGATGGACATGTTGTAAATGCTGGACATGTTAGACATGTATATGGGATTAATTTAGCAGATTAACATGGCATTACATGTATATGGGATTAACCTGTCTAAATAAAGTTTGAATGAATGAATGAATGAATGAATGAATGAATGAATGAATGAATGAATAGGATGGACATGTTGTCAATGTTTGACGTGTTGGGCTTTTTGGACATGTTGAACATGTTGGACACATTGGACACTTGTTAGACATGTTGTATATACAGTATTGGTAATGTTGGACATGTTGGATGTGTTAGCCATATTGGACACGCATCGGACATGTCGGATCTATTGGTAATGTTGGACATATCGGAAATGTTGAATGTGATATACATGTTTGGTTTGTTCAACATGTTTAAAGTGTCGGACATGCTGAACCTGTTGGATATATTGGATATATTGTGATACAGGAGTGTTGGACACATGTTGGACGTGTTGGACACATTGTGTCTGTGTGTTTCCTGTCTCCACTTTTGATGAACCAATGATCAGTCGTCTGCAGATTAAAGGAATAGTTCTGCTAAAACCCTCCTCAGCCTTTGTCTGGTTCTGTGAGTTTGATCAGTCGGATCCACAAACCCGCTGCAAGTGGACCTTCAGGAGACCTCAGGAGCAGCGAGGACAGACTGAAAGGACGCTCGCTGCAGTTTGTGTCTCACCTGATGATCCGTGTTTCCTGCGTGACTTTAGGTGTTTGTCACCCGACTGTAACGCTTCTCATCATCTGAAGGAGAAAACGGCCTTTTTACTGTTTCACACGACACTCAGGACACACAGGAAGCTCCGCCGCACAATTAATGTGTGTGTGTGTGTGTTTGTGTGTGTGTGTTTGCTCACCATTCATCACCCCGCTCTCCGTTTGACCTTGGCACCCTCTTCATTAGAATAAAGATTGTCTGTCGTTTAGGCTACATGGTCGGTCTGCTGGACACACACACACACACACACACACAGCGGAGCCATGCTATTACACCTCTGTCATGGTGGTGGAATGAGTGGGGGGGGGGGGGCAGGTCGGCGTGTCTCTGGATGAAAGATGAAGTGAAGAAATAAAAAAAAGGAGAATAATCAATAATCAAACGCAGCGACGGAAACGTTTTAGAGTTTCGTTCACAGAAACCTCCAACCAAAGCTGTTGCTCAATAATGTATTATAGTTATACAATATTTATATTTTGTTCAGTGTATTCGTCAGGGAACATAGTCTGACTGTAGTTCCAGCTGATGTTTGTCTGTGTTGGCTAAAGTGGGCTAGCTGTTAGCTGTCGGAGGCTATTTTAGCTAATTCCTTTAAAAGAAACGAGTTCAGGTCAAAACTGCACTCGTTAAATATTTAAACGAATAAATACAAATGTCTCCGTGAATAAAGCGTGCATTATGTGTAAAATGTGACAAAACAAACTCCCTGCTTGACGCACGCAGCAGCTCGGTTCTGATCCAGCGGGTTTATGGTGTTCCTGCAGGAGATTTAGGAACCGAGCTCTGAAACCCACACAAGTCAGCACAATAACAAATAAATAGTGAAACGGGAAAGACGAGACGTTAAAAGTCACTCGTTTATTAAGTCAATAAAAAGTGGAAACATTTCAGCTAAAATTAGAAAATGACGCGTCGGTTACAACTAGAGTCACATGCTAGTGTAAACACGTGAGTTTAGTTGTGTGAATAATGAAACATTCACACTGTTGTGATCCAGTTTTCAGCTATTCCAACAAATCATGAATCAAAACGTCCAGCTCTTTCAGGACAATCCTGCTATGACTTTTGGTGTTGGTGCAACTTTAGCTTTTTGAAACATTTAGCCTTTTCTGCCTCTTTGTTTCTCATAGAAAATGAATTGAGCTCATTTTACATCCTTCTTATCTTTAGATCTGTTTACAACCTTTTACTGCTCCTTTCACATTTTGTTCTGGTTCAGCTGCTTTCAGCTCCTTGTGCAAATTTTAACTTTTTTCAGCTAATTTCAGCTGTTTTGTGCTCCTTTCTGCTTTATTCTAACAACGTTTTATGCTTCTTTTAAGTGATTTCTGCTGATTTAAGCTTATTATGCTAATTTCAGCTTACTTCTGTAAGTTTCAGCTTTTTCTGCTATTTCAGCTACTATTTAGTTGTTTTTATGCAAATTTGAACTTTTTCAGCTAATTCCACATTTTTTTGCAATTGTTTCAACTTTTTTCAGCCTAAATCAGCAGAAATGTGCTCTCTCCACTTCCTTCTAGTAATTTAAGCTTTTTTCTGCTTTTGTAAATATTTTTCAGCTGTATTTTTGCAAATTTCTGCTTTTTTCAGATAATTTCCACTTTTTTGTGCTCATCTTTGCTTATTTCAGCCTAATTGTGCAAAAATGTTCCTTCTGCTTTCTTCTGCTAATTTGAGCTTGTTCTACATTTTTAGCTACCTTTTTAGCATTTTAAACTAATTTCAGCTGTTTTCAGACCAATTCACGTTTTTCATGGTAATTTCAGCTACTTTCAACCTAGCTTTGTTAGCTAGTTTCAGCTTTTTCTGCTATTTCAGCTACTGTTTAGCTGTTTTTATTCAAATTTTAGCTTTTTCAGCTAATTCCACATATTTTGACCTCATTTCAGCTCTTTCCACTTCCTTCTAGTAGGTTAAGATTCTTTCTGCCTTTTCAGCTGTTTTGGCTACTTTCAGCTTTTTTAGCAGATTTCCAAATTTTTTGTGCTAATTTATGCTTATTTGAATGTAATTCAGCAAATGTTTTTTCTTTCGGCTTTCTTCTGTTAATTTAGTCTTGTTCTTTCATTTCAGCTTCATTTCAGCATGTTTTTAGCTAATTCCAGCTGTTTTTCAGCAAGTTATTCTGCAATAAGCATTCACACTGCATTTTTGCAGGAAATGCAATTTGTCTAGTTTTTAATGATTTGTTGTATTTTGTTGATAACTACCAGAACCTGCTACCTCTGAGCTGGGTCCGGTTTAGATGGACTTCTTGTTGCATAGTTCCTCTCGGGTCCAATCCAAACCTTAACGGACCTCATTTCTCCTCAAACTGCTCAACTGAAAAATCAAACTTCCTGTTTGAGGCAGAAAAAGCAGATTTATTTTTGTGCTTTAGCTTTGTTTGCCAAACCTTCGCCCCCCATGTGTGAAAAGAGTCCACAGGAGGAGGAGCACACCGTTAAGATAAATGTCTTTTTTGGCAGCATTTAGCTAAATGAAGGCCGAACTTTAGCTACTTTTCCTTCTCATTGACTCCATTTAAAGTCTCAGAGGAGGAAGTGGACAACAGAGGCGGCGTTGATGAGCGACACCTGCTGCTTTCATCCAGACTGTAAGTCAGGGGGGCGGAGTCTCTGTGTCAGACACACACACACATCGTCGCACAAAGACACACTCAGACACACACTGTTACACACAATTAGACAAGCACACAAACACACACAAGTTGGGGACAGCAGCTGCTGTGTGTTTTTGTGTCTTGTGGTTGAACATTCTGACTTTAAAGGTTCCGGTTCTCCTCCCGTGTTTTGTGTTCGGATCAGAACCATCAGGACGGTGTTGGCTCAACAGGACGGGCGTTTTGCTCTCACCAGACGTTTCTTTGGGTTTATTTCTCAAGGATGAAACTCTTTAAATACGTCACATCGGTGTAATTTCATCTTTCTGCCTTGATAAGAGTTTTGAGGTTTCAGCCTCGTCGTTTTGTCCAGAGAGTCTGGGTCCAAACAGAACCTCCAGAGAGTCTGGGTCCAAACAGAACCTCCAGCAGGCTCGGGGAAAAGCTGAATGTGTTTACCGTCAAGCAGCTCATTCAGCTGGTTTCCATGGCAACAATTAAAACTCGTCGCCGGCTCTTTTGTTGTTCAAAGAACGTCTCCCCGTCTTTTTATTTACTTTTTTCTTTGCGTCTTCTTCTCTTTATAGATTTAGTGAAAGAGAAACTCCCAGAAACTCTGAACAAAACCGAAAGAGGAGAATTGATTCAGAGTTCAGGAGCACACGTTGTTGTTTTTTGTTCAGGGAAGGTAAAATTAGACGAGAAAATGTTTCTCTTTGATCTGGGAAACATCTAGACAATAAAAATAAGTACGATTAAAAACATGGTTCCACGCAGACACTTTGTATTTTACATTTATTCACATGACCCTGCAGCTTGTAGAACCTCTCTCATGGTTGTGGAGGTTTGACCCACTCTTCTTTACAACGTTGTGTCAGTTCGTTAGGCCCTGAAGGTCCACCACAGCTACAGTCAGGCCCAGGTTCTGCACCCAGACCAGCCCAGGGAGGCAGAACCAGAACAGAACCAATTCCTGTTCTTTCAGAACGCCATCAAACCCATCTCAGCAGCTGAGGAACACAGAAACGTATTAACTAATTATTGTTAATTAACTCATTAAACCAATTATTGTTGTTAATAAACA
>NC_056518.1:30680512-30680702 GCF_014905685.2 Nematolebias whitei | reverse complement strand
ATTATTGTTAATTAACTCATTAAACCAATTATTGTTGTTAATAAACATGTTAAACTGATTATTTTTGTTAATAAACATTTTAAACAGATTATTGTTAATTAACTCATTAAACCAATTATTGTTGTTAATAAACACATCAAACTGATTATTGTTGTTAATAAACATGTTAAACAGATTATTGTTGTTAATA
>NC_056518.1:30669854-30680502 GCF_014905685.2 Nematolebias whitei | reverse complement strand
TTAAACAGATTATTGTTGTTAATAAACATGTTAAACAGATTATTGTTAATTAACTCATTAAATCAATTATTGTTGTGAAGGTGTAGAAGGAAAACACTTTAGACCTTTTAAATAAAATCCTTCGAATCTAAAATGACAAATAAAACATCAAAGAGTAATTTACTCATCAAATCATAAACTTAAAAGTGAAACAGAATAATAAAAGTTCATTTAGTGTGGAATGCACGTTGTCCGCCAGTTTTGGACTTGGATCGTCTCATTCTGACAAAAGTCAGAGTTGTGACTCTTTGATTTAAAAGTCTCGTATAACGTGTGTCTATTAGCTTCGGTGGCCATTTTGAATTGACTCTAACATTCATACAGTTGTAGATTCACACCCAATGCTTATTATTCAAATCTGTCCAGTGTGATATTTTACTAACAAACACGGCGATTATGATCAGATTTAAACAAAAAGTGACGGCGGAGGAGAGAACGTCAGGAGCCGAACAGCAAATTAACTTTAGTTGATGAAAAAGAAAGGAAGAGGATGAAAGACAAAGCAAGTTTTAAAGTTTAGTCGGTGTTTGCTGTTCAGCCTCTAACTCTCCTCGTCTGCTGGATCAGAACAATCTGTGAGTCGAGGAACAAGAAAAAACAGAACCAGTGTTGAAAACGCATTAATGTTTTTCATGTATGACTGCCTTTTTGCTGACATTTCAGCTCCGTGCTCATTAATATGGAGACCAAATTAAAGTTATGATTGCTTGTTGATTTTCTCCCCCTCTCCTCGTCTCTCACTTCCTCCCCCCTTCTTTACTCCTCCTGTTTTTATTATCTCATCTGCTTTGTGAAGCATTTATCTCACAGGTTTTTGCAGGAATTGGATTGTTGTCCTTCAGAGACAGAAACTTTTGGAACGGGTCTGCGTGGCGCTGAAGCTGCACCTGACGTTTATACGTGATTTTTGTTCTGGTTAAAGAATCCTTTTGTCACCTTTTACTGTATTTTTCGGCATATAAGTCGTAGTTTTTTGCATAATTTGCCCGTCTTATACACCAAAGCAACTTTTTTATTTATTTATTTTTCTCATATTTATAAACCAACTTTTGGCTGAGATATGACCGTTTTCATTCATTCTGACATTGAAAATATTGAACACCACCATTTTCAGACGCTAGATGGCACTCAAGTGGTATGGCATGCCATTGTGTCATGTAATAGGTAAAAGTGGCTATTAATGACACAATCGGCTTGCCTTAGCCTGCCACCTTCGTCCAGCTCTGGGATCATGCCTGGAGCAACCATCAAATCAGCTTCGTTTCGTGCTGCCCCAGCAAATTACAGCTGATTTGACCATCGAAGTGCATTTATTAAGTAAAAGTTCAACTGAGACAAACAAATAATTGTTTTAGGTGCTCATCTTGTTAAATTTTGAAGACTCACTCCTCATGAGTTGGGCTTTTCATGTGAACCAGAGACACGGTGGCAGCAGATCAGGGTCCTGGCTTCATGCCTGAGCTACTCCTCCATGCTTTAAGCTTACAGAAACCTGTGCAGGTGAGTTGTTTCTGCTCCTCGCCACACTCAGCCGTCCTTCAGAAACGCTTTGGACTCAAACCAAGAGCTAACAAATCTGTCTGAGCTTCAGCTGTTGAGGAACGAGCTGGTGACTCGGGGGAAGTAGCTGAATTTTCTGCTGCAGTTTGGAGCTTGTAAAATGCACTCATGGCCGTGCACGTTATTCTGTTGCACATGGAACCCTCTGCAGCCACCATCTACAGGAGTTCACTTCAGGAGCGTACACAAACTAGGACCAGTTCTGACTCATTGTTTCTGATCCGCGTGGGTTTTAGACCTGGACCTTTGTGGCTGGAGCCTCGGGTCTGCTCCTGCAGGGATCAGGTCCAGTTCTGGAGCTCTGCAGACGAGTTGGGGACAACCGTTGTTGCTCTAAGTGTTTCATCACATCCAGAACCGGAGCGACAGGACTGCGGGTCTCAGAGACTTATGTGAGGGAGTCCAGGAACCTGTTCTGGAGACTCCTCGGTGATCTAGAACCCTAAAGAAGAACCCGGTGTTTCCAGCAGCTCGTGCGCTCTTTAACTTTCAGAACTCTTGGTATTTTTGTATCCCCGGCATGTTTTCTGAGGTTTACACAAAGGTTTCTGACATTCCTTCACGTCTCCGGGGTTTGTTCTCTGCTCGCTGTGTCTCTGTGTGTCTCGGTCCTCGGGCCCGCTGCTCCTCAGTCCATCCTTGCATGGAGATTGACTGGAGGCATGAATTCATCACAACTAGCCATCCATGCATCCTTCCCCCCCACCTCCCCCCTTTTCTCCAGGATCCCTCTCTCAGCACTTATCTCAAACTTCGGATCTCATGCATTTTAATCAGCACGTCTATCTTCCGCTCCCACCCCCCTCTTTTCTTTGACTTTGGATCAGTGGTACCCTTCACACAAACAACAACAACAACAGCCCCCCACCACCACCAGCTTCATGTTTTCCTTTAAATCAATATTTGCCATCAGCAAATAAATGGATAATTCCCCGACTGTTAGAGGAGCGACGCTGACATATTTACCGTTTTTTTCTGCTTTCTGTTGATCCGTGTTTTCGTGGTGTGGTTATTAGCTAACTGAAGGGGATGGATGGCCGTGAAGTGCCGAGCAAAAGCATCTCCATCAGAACCGTTGACGTTGAAAAATGGCCGCCGCCTCTTTGATGACAGCACAGCAAAAACACACACACACACACTCACGCACGCAGTCAGAGAAGAGACATTTAAATATTCAAATAGCGACAGGCGTTAATGATAAATGACAAGGGGAAAGTAGAATCAAGCAGCTACCGATGCAGAAAATGAAAAGAGGAGAAAAAGAGAGGCGGAAAGTTAGGAAAATAAAACGACGGAGTTACGAGACGGGGAGGATGCAAGCTGGAGGAAAAAAAGAGCAAATTAAACAAATACGGGAGGAATTATAAAACAAATGGAAAAGTCATAACCAGTTTGAGACAAAACAGTAAAAGCAACACAAATTTAAACGTCTAACAATCCTCGAAGGGATGCATGTCGCTCGCTGCCTTTTCTACCACAGTCTCAGGTCCGGGTCACATGACACAGCTTGTAGGTAAAACTAACATTTCTGCTGCGTTTCGGCTGTTCGTCTACACGACAACAGTTGCTGTTTTCTCTGAAACTGGAGCTTCTGAAGGCAGATCTCAGTGGAGGGTTGTGAAAGCGCATGGCACGTGCAGAGTGCTGTTTGTCCTGATCTCTCTTTTTCCAACATGGAGGAGCGACTCAACCTCACTGTCGGTCCAAACCAACCTTCCTGTTCCCAGACTGAAGTGATCGTACGCACGTGTTGTTTAAACACAAACCCACAGCGCCGGCTAGTGGCCTGGCATGGAAACTGCGTTCAGCTTCACCATGTACATGTGGTTTTGTTGATTTTTTTCCAGAATGATCATCAGAAAACTGAACGTTTCCAGAGACAGTTCATGTTTAAAACGGGACTTTAAGCTAAACATCACTCAGTTATGAAACTTTTGAGCAGTTTCCGTCAAACCTTAACGTCACGTGCAATTTACCACGGCAAGTTCTGCTCTACATCAGAGTTATAGAGATTTGTCTTCTAAGGTCAAATGACATTGTGCGAATGTTTATGAAGGATTCTGTCTATTGTCATCAGTATTTCTTCCGTACGTTTTTTGGCATCTTTCTCGTTTCACTATTTTTGTGCTATTTCAACAAATCATAAATCAAAACGTTCAGCTCTTTCAGGACAATCTTGTTATGACTTTTGGTACTGGTGCAACTTTAGCTTTTTGAAATATTTAGTCTTTTCTGTCTTTTTTTTTCTCATAAAAAAATGAATTGAGCTCATTTTCCATCCTTCAAATCTTTAGATCTGTTTACAACCTTTCACTGCTCCTTTCACATTTTGTTCTGCTTCAGCTTCTTTCAGCTTCCTTCTGCAAATTTAAACATTTTTTCAGCTATTTTCAGCAAATTTCAGCTGTTTTTTTCAGCTGTTTTTTTCAGCTGTTTTGTGCTCCTTTCAGGTTATTTTTGCTAACTACAACATTTTTATGCTTCTTCTAACTTCTTTCTGCTAATTTCAGTTTATAATGCTCCTTTCAGATTATTTCTGCAAGTTTCAGCATTTTCTAATATTTCAGCTACTATATAGCTGTTTTATGCTAATTTAAGCTTTTTCAACTGTTTCCACATTTTTTGGAATCATTTCAATGTTTTTCACCCTAATTCAGCAAAAATATGCTCTCTCCTTTTCTGGTAATTTAAGCTTCTTTCTGCCTTTTTAGCTACTTTTCAACAGGAATTTTTTTTTTGGTGTGGGCTAATTTCAGCTGTTTTTCAGATTATTTCCACTTTTTTGTCCTCATGTCTGCTTCTTTCAGCAAACACATTATTTCTGCTTTCTTCTGCTAATTTAAGCTTGTTCTCATATTTTAGCTAACTTTTTTGCATTTCTTCACCAATTTCGGCTGTTTTCAGGTAAATTCTAGTTTTTTCCATTTTTTTTTTAGCTCATTTAAGCTTTTTCAGCTTCCTTCTGGTAGTTTAAGCTTCTTTCTGTCTTTCCAACTACTTTTCAGCATTTTTTTAGCTAATTTCCTATTTTTTGTGCCAAGGCCTTTTTCAGCAAGTACGTGTTCTTTCTAATTTCTTCTGCTAATTTAAGCTTGTTATTCCATTTCAGCTATTTTCAGCAGGTTCTTCTGCAATAAGCATTCACATTGCATTTTCACAATGCAATTTTTTTAGTTAATTTTATTTTTATATTCAGAATGAAAAAAATAAAGTTGGAGCTTTAGGTTTGGTTCTGATGAATCCGTCGTGGTGCCGTGGTGGAACCAGTGTCAGCTTTGCAGATGTGCAACATGTGTTTTATGTTTAAAGCTCTCGGTTTGCGGAGCAACAAAAGAAGCTGCCGTCCTCGCTGAAACAAACCAAAACACGGAGCGACACGTCGTGGTGGAGAGCAGATCGTTTTAATGAGGAGAGTTTTCAGCAAAACACCCGGCGTCTTTTTGTTATTCCTGCTGCGCTCCCGAGCTGCTCAGGATTCATCTCTAATGTGGTCAAAGTGGGTGAAGATCTGAGCAGAACCTGCAGAAAATACGCCGCTCGCTCGTGACGCATCCCGTAAAACAAAAACATCATCTGAAGGTTTTTCACAGGACGCATTTAGAGCACTAATGAAAAACAAGCAACAACTACAAACTTCTGCTTCTGGTTTGTTTTATATGTTGTAAAATCATGAATCCAGTTTTTGGCTGTTTAACCTTTAACTCCCATCAATCCTCCCACACTTATTCATGTTTACAGAAATAAATTAACATTTTTACTTCCTCAAGACAGAAACACAGAGTCACAATGTCTGACGACAGAGAACAATCTGTTAATTATAATATTAAGTAGCAGGAATGCTTGTCACCCGCCGCCTTGCACTCCACCGATCTAAAACAATCGGTTAGCCCTCAGAGTTTGTGTTGGGCAGGACTGTCAGCTACTACCACAGCTCAGCTAAAACTGACTGGCCTGAAGACGTTCAGTTTGGTTGAGTTCAGTTAGCTGCATCAGCCATCTTGAATTAGAACTTCATCCATTGATTTACTTCTGATCAATTTAGGAAATGTCCTCCAATGGTTCATGAGATATTTTGCTGACGGACAAATTGACACAGACAGAGGGAATTACCGGTACATGATCACCGTGTCATGAAATTTAGCTTTGAAAAGATTTCCGTCAAACTTCTGGTTCTGCCTTTTTAGAGGCTTATGGAAAGGGGAGGGGCAACACTTAGATAGGCAGAAATGCAAACTAAAAAGTAAACCTCAGACAAGCAGTCGCTGTGTTAAAATCAAAAATCTGATTAAAAAACTGAATGTTTCAGCGGCCAAAGATATGTTTACTTCTCTATGCTTCATTATGTAAGAGATTTAAAAAAAAAAAAGGTTAAAAAACAATTCGAGTTTTGGAGAGGGTATTGATTTGACCTCTGACCTCTGAAGGGGTCAGTCCGACAGCAGAGAGACTCACTGCGTGGAGGGAGATAAACGTGCAGAAGATTGGAGGAGAAAGTGGAGAAGTGGAGTTCAGCGACATCATCCTGAGGTGAACTCCACGTTACGCTGAGTTTGTGTGAAAACAGCAGCTCAGTCCAACGTTCTGTGACCCGTTTAAACTCTGGATGCTAGTTCTGATGAACTCTGAGCTGGAGGTCCAAAGAGGACTGGGTTTGACACTCAATGGACGTCTACGGGCGGGGGGGGGGGGGCGTTAGTGAATCGATGTTCTGCTGCCAAACATCAGAATAAAGCAAAACACAAGCTGCTTAAAAGCATGAAGTAAATGAAAACCCGCCTGTGGTTCTGGAGGAAGCTGACCCAGTGTGTCCTCTGAGCTGCTTTTGACCTGTCCAGGTGTGACGTGTCTCCTCTGTCCTCCGTGTGCAGAGCAGCCACGCCGAGCTGAAGATGATGGACGGCAGGAGGTCCGCTCTGCTGGGCCGAGCCGCAGCTCTGAAGAGGAGCGGCGCCCCGCTGCCCACCAACTTCCACGTCAAAATACACAACCTGACGCACACCTGGCAACAACTGGAGGTAACACACACACACACACACGTTTAGGACACTCAGTCCAACCAGCCAACAGGAAGCTGCAGAGGGACAAAGAAGAGATGATTCATAATTCCTGCAGATTTAAAGACAAGTTTTTATTTTTAATAAATTGTACATTCTTTAAAGGAATGCATATCACCCGCCGTCTTTATGCTCAAGTTTTACCCTAAAATCATCGAATGATGATGATGGGGGGGGGGGGGGGTCAGAGTTGGAGCTACTTTTAGTAAAATAAAAACATCTGTTAGCTCTCTGAGGATGAGCTGGAGACGATGCTCAGCTACTACCACAGCAAATACGAGATAAAAATCGGTGCGACTCACTGAGTTAGAGTCGTTCTTACCTTGGCTGTGGCGGCCATCTTGAACTGGACTCACTCCACAGAGTCACTGGTTGTAAATAGAATGAACGGATATTCTCTGTGGATTATTAACGTAATCTCACCTCACTGGAGATTTATATTTTACACTTCAGAAGAAACAGGTTGTAAACTTTAAACATCACGAAACAGAGCCACAGGTATGATCTGCAAACAAGCTTTGAACTTCAAGTTAATCTGATAAACACCTTCGTAAAATAATCTGTGCAGGATAATTCCTTCACACGAGCCTCACATCTCAATGTGTTTAATTTCATAACAAATCTGTCTCCATATGTCTCTTGTTCCACTCAAATCTTCTGATCCAACCATTTAATGAAACTTCATAAACTTATGTATCATCACTAGACTTTTCTTCACCCCAGCTCCAAGCTCAAGGTCACAAATCAAGGTCATAGGTTATATGATCTTTGTTTGTTGTGTAACAGTTTGTCGACGCTGTATAATCTAGTACCGTGTACACATTTGATCCTCTGACGCAGGGGTCCCCATCTACCTGGACCAGTAGCGGATCATTTGGTACTGGGCCACAGAAAGAAGAAGAAGAAGAACTGATCTATTTGCGTTAGTCTGTATGGTGTTTTATTTTGAAAATCAATCCCTTGTTGGCTCAGTCGCGGCTGTTTTCACACCTCTGTGAACTCTCACCAACTTTGGCTGTTTGTCCACGTGGACACCGAGCACGCTGCACCAAAAGACGAGGAGTTTTTAGGAAGAGAAATAAAACGTGCAGACGAAGATCAGAAAGAGTTACTGAAGGCCGTGGCTTCATTAAACGTGTCTGCGCTGAGAGCGTCGTATTTAGTGGCTAAATGCATTTTGTTAAACAAAGTGCTGTAAATAATACGGCGCCCTTTATTGTATTTTGTCATGCGGGTCACCTCCCCTCACACTCGCACTCTATTGAAACATGAAACCGGTCCGAGAAGTGTTTGGGGAGCCCTGCTGTAACGGACCCAGCTGGTCTCCAGCACGTCACCACAGACTTTCTGCTCACGTGCAGGTTCCAGTGAGCCAGCAGGACTTCCAGCCTCAGCGGCGTGTCACTGTGTTGGGCTGGTTTTCTGCGTAACGGTTGGTTCTCGTCTTCCTCCTACTTATGCGTCTAAAGTTCATCCAGGTCCTCTGGACGGTTTCATCCTTTTTTCATCTTCTCATCAAACGGGTTGGTCCACTATGTGAGTGTGCCGCTTATGGGACTGAGTTTGTTGTGACTCCTCAAACTGATGAAGTCCTTTGGATGAAGGACGAAACATCTCAACAACAAAAAAAGAAACCGTCCAGAGGACCTGAACTTTGTTGGATGTTTTACCTGGATCACTGAGCATGAACTTTGATCCTCCTTTGGTTTGTTGATACCTCGTTGTTTCTGATGTCACGTTGTGCTGATGAAGCGCACGTGGCGTTCCAACAACATCCACACCGTGGGGGGTTGTGGTACTGGTCTGGTGACTTTCTGAGGCGCCGGTCTCGTCTGCAGCGGGGCGGACAACTGCTGCCGTCTCGTTGGGACGTTAAGATGCGAAGATGTGACTTCCTGTGAAGAAACAAGCCGCCTCCCGCCGACGGCTCGGCACATTAATGCTCCGGCAGACACCGAGGAACAATGGAGCAGCAAACACCATCTGTGTGTGTGCGTTGTCCCCGATCACACAGATTTATAATTGTCTCTCGCGCAAATTCCTTCAGAAGTTCCTAGAAGAGTGCACGTGTGTGCATTAACATATGTATGGAGCTGATTTCATTTCAGGAATGAAACAGATGAGTGTGTCTTTGTATCGGCGTGTTTCCGCCGCAGTAACCAGGCTCTGATTAAACTTCTATTACCGACACACACACACACACACCTCATCAGATGTGTGTGTCCTCACACACACCAGCAGACACTTTTCATTATGCTTTCTTTTATTTCCAGGGAGAAACATATGCAGCTTTTATTTCAGTTGTTTATGTCGCACCACAGCTAAAGTCAGCTAACGTGAACATGTTTGAGTCCGGTCTGACCGGGGACCGGTCTGTTGGGGACCGGCCCCCACGGAAGTCCTCCTGAGTGGACTAGTCCTCACAGCAGAGGTGCAGGTCGCCTCTGGTCAGAGCTGAAGCAATAAAAAATAAAACTCTTACAGGTGGCGGCTTCTCAGTTAGCTAAAGCTAAAAGTAACGTAAGGCTAGTATAAGCTGGAAGTAGTATCTAAAAGTAGCAAAAGGCTGCTTAAAGCTGAAAGTAGCTAAATGCAAGTTATATTAGTGTAAAGTAAGCTATACCTTAAAAGTAGCTAAAGACTGGCTAAAAGCTAAAAGTAGGTAGTTAAGGCAAGCTAAAAATAGCAATCTATTAGCCTAAAGCTACAATTAGCATTCCTCACTTCTGCTAACTTCTGTTTGTTCCTCTCCTTCATTCTTTATCCCGGAGGCATCATCTTCTCCTCCTCATGCTCCTCCTCTTCCTCCTTCTCCTCATGCTCTTCCTCTTCCTTCCAGTTAATTTTCTGTCTTTTATTCAAATTTTTTGGAAGTGATGGTTCTGTCCTTTTTTTCATGTCTCTTGTCTTTGTACCCTCCCCACTCACACAAACACACACACACACACACACACACACACACACACACACACTGTGTCTCTGTAGCATATTAACAGGCCTATCAGTGCTTGCGTCGGCATCTGCTGCTTTGACACAAATTGGGAATTAACTGGAATTGATGTCCTGTGTCTCGCCTCTGAACTATCGTGGCCTGATGAAGAATTTATGATCTGTGTGTCTGCGTGCGTGTGTGTGTGTGTGCGTGTGCTTGTGTGTGCGTGTGTGTGTGTGTCACAAACAACACAAACCATGAAGAAAATAAAGCGGTTGTAAATTAGCTTTCATCTTTTCTCTGGCGGGTTTTGGCAACATCTTGTCATTTTTTCATTCCAACTTCCCAAGGTCACACTGAACCAAGTGTGTGTGTGTGTGCGTGTGTGTGTGTGTGTGTGTGTGTGTGCGTGTGTGTGTGTGCGTGTGTGGGGGGGGGGGGTAACTGCACACAGCGCAGGAAAAATGAAACCTTAACTGTCCTTACATTTGAATAAATTAGTGAGAAACATTTAAATTGTTATTTTTCTTTAAGTTTCTACAGAAGGTTGCAGAAGTTTTCACCTCCTCTGGAACTCTGTTTTTTCACAACCTTCGATTTAAATTAACTTTTAATCAAATTAGAACCAACAACTTAAATAAAATACTTTCAATTATGAAGTTAAATGTGAGTAAAAGTTTTTTAAACTGTTCTGAAAATACATGAAACTAAAAACTTGTGTGTGCGTTTGTTTTCACCCCCTCCATTCTCCTCACACGTTAAATCAGATCATCTCAGTCTGGACCCACCGGTTCTGACCCTCCAGAATCAACACCACACAGCAGACATCATGAAGACCAAGGAACCAAGGGTTTGGGGTGTCATACATTCACATTTACAGTTTTAGAGTGAATCCAGATTGTAAAGTCAAGAAGATATAATGAGAAGAATGAAGATCTGCTGGATGAAGACCTGTTAGATGACAACTTCCTTCTGGATGAAGACCTTCTGGCTTAAGACCTCCTCCTGAATAAAGACCTCCTGAATGAATACATCCTGAATGAAGACCTCCTGGATGAAGACC
>NC_056518.1:30652889-30669844 GCF_014905685.2 Nematolebias whitei | reverse complement strand
AATGAAGACCTCCTGGATGAAGACCTTCTCAATAAAGACCTCCAGGAGGAAGACCTGCTGGATGAAGACCTTCTGGATAAAGACCTCCTCTTTGTTCTCCTCTCCTCTTGTTGGTGAATCCAGCCGTAATGGTTTTAAGACGCGAGAACACGTCTGAGTGTAACGAGCAGCTGGAAACTGAAGTTAGTCGGTGAGAGGAACACCAACGCTCCAGAGAAATCAACATGTTCCTGAAGAACCAGCAGATCTGGTGAGCTCAGTTCACTGACAGCCGTCGGCTGTAAAACCAGTTACTTACATGTAAAATGGAGGCATGACACCCCCCCCCCCCCCGCTGGCCCTCAGCTGCCTCTGAAAATAATGAGGTGTCAGTCAGCTCTGCCAGGAGACTTTCAGGCTTTCAGTCAGTACCAGGACGTTTATTCTTCACAAACATGGTCAAACATGTTCACCAGAACATTTAAATGGACTTCTGATCCTTCAGAACCTGTTAGAACACAATCACGCACACACATTCGTCCTCCGAGGCGTTCTGCGTGGCTGTGGGATCAACAGGAGCTGGAAAATGATTTGTTCTCCTCTGTTGGTTCACTTTAAACCAGTGATTGCTCCTCACCGGCCCCGTCTCTCCTCGTTTTGTGTCTGATGTTTTGTTTCGGCTGTGAACTTCACAGCTCTGCAGGAGGAATTATCAGCTGATCCTTCGACACCTGGACAAACACCGGCTGCACGTCCGCCGCTCCGCAGCCTTTTAACACCCAAATGACAGAACTCACTACAGAGGTGCAAAAACATCTGCAAAAATAAACAAAGTGATAATAAAACATGAACAAAGTGACATCTGCGACACGTTTTAACAACTGCCTGCATCACAGGGGTCGCTTTAAACACATCTAGAATAAATTCTCTGCTTTAGAAGCAGAACAAAAATAAAATATCCTTATATGAACAAAACGCAGGAGTATTGGACCTGGATAATCTCTGGAACCCTAAAACTTAGTCATGTTAGTAAAATATCTCACGAACCAGCGGATTGAAATGAATGAAAGAGTAATAATTGAGTTGATGTTTAAAGATGGCTGCCACAGCTAATCTAAGCTAGCCAACAGCAAACGGATTAAACTGAAGCTTGGAAGTTTTGTTAAATAACTTCATTTCCTCCCACAGACAGTTGAACCAGATGTTTATACCCAAACAGACCTCTGAGGTCACATGTCACTTGAAACTCTGGCGTTATCCTAAACGTTTGATGAGCTGAAACTCCTCCCATCAGCTGAGCGTCGACGTGTAATGATTCTTCTGTCCGTCAGCACGTCAGCCATGAACACACAACATCTCTGCTATCGATCGGCACATTTCTAAATATACCTGATTAATGGCCGTGTTGGTATCGACGCTTCTGCTGCTTTACATGATGGACTATTGACACAGCCGGTCCTCTCAATAACTCTCTGCTCACTCCCGTCTCCTTTCAGAGAATTCTCTCCGAGCATTCGGCCGCGAGCTCCTCTGAGCAGAAACCCTCTCTGATGGTGGGAGGTCACGACCCCCGCTCAGCCCTGTCCCCCCTCACCAACTCCCTCCTGGAGCAGCTGCAGGCTCGAATCAAGGAGCTGAAGGCGTGGCTGAGGGACACGGAGCTCCTCATCTTCAACTCCTGCCTCCGACAGGAGAAGGACGCCTCCCAGCAGCTCCCAAGCTTCAAGGTAGGACCAGGACTTTCTGCAGAGGCAGGATGTGTGCAACAGGTCCAGGTCCAGAACTACGTCCAGCTGTCATGGACGAGTTCTGTTCGAGCTTGGACAATGTAACAAACAACTAATAAAACTAGAGAAACTGCATTTCCTGCAAAAATGCAGTGTGAATGCTTGTTGCAGAAGAACTTGCTGAAAAACAGCTGAAATTAGCTGAAATGGAGGAACAAGCCTAAATAAGCAGGAGAAAGCAGAAAGAACACACATTTGCTGAAATAGGTTTAAATAAAGAGAAATTAGGACAAAAAATAGGAAATTAGCTAAAAAGGCTGAAATTAGCTAAACAAATTGCTGAAAAGTAGCTGAAAGGCAGAAAAAAGCTGAAACAACCAGAAGGAAAGAGGTGAAATGAGCTCAAAATTTGGAATTAGCTGAAAAAGATAAAATTAGCATAAAAACTGCTAAATAATAGCTGAAATAGTGGAAAGAGCTGAAACTAGCATAATTAAGCTGAAAGGAGTATAACAAGCTCAAATTAGCATAAAGTAGTTAATTAATTATAAGTAGCAGAAATCAACAAAAAAAATAGAATTTATCTGAAAACAACCAAAATTGCATAGAAAATATACATAAAAAAAACAGTAGCTGAATAGGTTAATCAAGCTCAAATTAGCAGAAGAAAGCAGAAAGAACATGTTTGGCCAATTAGACTGAAAGAAGCAGAAATGAGCACAAAAAAGTGGCAATTATCTTAAAAAAAAAAAAGCTGAAATTAGCAACAAACAGTTGAAAAGTAGTTTAAAAAAGCAGAAAGAAGCTTAAATTACCAGAAGGAAGTGGAGAGAGCACATTTTTGCTGAATTAGGCTTATTAAAGTTTAAATGAGTGCAAAAAAATGTGGAATTAGCTGAAAAAAGCTACAATTAGCATAACACAGCTAAATAGTAGCTGAAATAACAGGAAAAGCCAAAAGGAGCATAACACGCTGAAATTAGCAGAAGGAAGTTATAAGAAACACAAAAATGTAGTTAGCTGAAAGAATCAGAAAGGTGCAAAAAAACAGCTAAAAGTACCTTTAAAAGTGCTTAAATTTGCACAAGGAAGCTGAAAGAAGCTGAAGCAGAACAAAATGTAAAAAGAGCAGTAAAAGGTTGTAAACACATGTAAAGATTTGAAGGATGTAAAATGAGCTCAATTCATTTTCTATGAGAAAAAAAAATGGCCGAAAAGGCTAAATATTTCAAAAAGCTAAAGTTGCACCAATATCTAAAGTCATAGCAGGACTGTCCTGAAAGAGCTGAACGTTTTGATTCATGATTTGTTGAAATGGCACAAAAACTGTGGAACGAGAAAGAAACTGAAAAATGTACAGAAGAAAACTGGATCATAATAGAGTGAACGCTTCATAAAGTTTCACACAATAAAAAGCAGTCAGTTTAAAATTCATCCAGCTTCTTTAACACTAATAGACGTCATGTTCACCTCATGAGACACGTGTAACGAGTTACAACGAATACATTTGTTTATTTTATTTACAAAACAATCTAAATACTCACACCGAGTACAAAACGACCAAAGAGCAGTCTGAGGCTAAAGTTTGTGTTGGCGCCGCCTCTGTCGTCCAGGAAGAATTCAATTCAAACCAGCTGGACTTCTGTTGTGGAGCTGAAGATGTTTGTCCTCTGTCCAGGCGCTTCGTCTTCATCAAGTCCAAACTGTAGAAAGTGGAGGTCAACGTGAGTTAAGCTCCCTCCCCTCCCTCCCGAGGGTCGTCAGAGTCTCTGTTAGCTGCTCCGCAGGCAGAGGTTTGGCCCCCTGCAGGACGGAGGTGAAACTGACTGCTCCGTTTTAGGTTGTAGCTTCACTCTGAGGGAGGAGGTTCTGTCAAACATAAAGATCTCAGATGTCACCTGGAAAACTCATTTTGTTTAGTTCACCACAAAGAAAACGAGCCTCTACGAGTAGAAGGTTTGTCCACGTTAGGATTTAAATCTGATGTGTGGATTGAGCCATTAATGTTCCTTTTCATTTGACTGCATCTTGTTAATAAAAGACATTTAAGTTGTAAGAGTCTGAAGTTTCCTGAAGGAGCAGCTGGAATCAAACAATCCGGTTTGATTCAGTTGGTTTCTGTAGTTTTTACAAGAACTAAGGACAAACGACACAGAGAGGACAACGTTAGTGACGATATGATCACATTTCTCTATAAAACAAATAGATTAATTTATTTTTGTCTTCAAATGGTTTTTAAAACTCATCAACAACAATCCACAGGATTATTTCACTGTCATGATATTAGATGATTTATTCTGCAGTGGAGCTCTTTATGACAAAACTCACCTGAGGCTTCAGCCCACGATCTAAAAACACGCTGCTGATAAAGAACAGTTCATTAAATCACCTGAAAATCTTCATCTCTAAAGTTTACTCCAGCAGATTAAAAACATGGGGTCTCCAAGGTGGATGGAGACGGTTAATAAAATAAATTGCAGCGTTTAAAAACCTCATCGGTAGTGCTGCATTATGACGGCACCATGACTGAAGCTCAGCGAGTCTACAGCTGAAAACTCTCGTATTGTCTCCCAGTTTTGTCTCCGACCCGTCTCCGCTCTGTGAAAACCCCAAGAGTTTCAAAATAAAAGCTGGTCTAGATGTATATTCACGGTAAGTTCTCCTCACTAAGTAGGAAAAGTTAATCCACTCAAGTGTTTTCTGTGTATTTGTATATGTGTGTGTTGCTAAGTTTAGCCCTGCATCATGGAAATGAGGCCAGATGAAAGCGGGGCGTTGGGACGTATAGAAGGAAACAGCAGTTCGCCTTAAAGTCCACGGGACGTTAACAGGATATTAATCAGCACACATCACACAGAGAGCAGCTAGCTGTGCTGATTAGCCTAGCCCTGCCGTGTGACTGACAACACACACACACACACACAGGAATGAGACGCATAGTAGGTACATTAATTCATATACGTGCCCTCACATGCTGAGATAGTAACACACACGCTCAAAGAAAAGAAATGCAAATCAGTGAAGGAATAACGAGGCAAAATTAATGATGTAAAAAAACAAAAACTTAGAGCGTCAATAAAAACATGTCTTTAGATGCAGGAGCACGACGACAGAAGTTGTTTCTAACAAGTTACAGAATAAAAAATATATCTACTGATCAACACTGTAAACATGTAACGATCACAAAGTGTGTGTCTGTTAGCAAAATATCTCATGAACAGTGGATGGGTTTTAAAGAGCCTGTGACATCAATGTTCTACAAATAATTAATATTGACGAGGTTTAGCATAATACACACAACTTCACACATTTTGTCACATAACGGGCATATTTTCTTTTAAACTTGGAGCAGTCAAAGTAAAACACGGGAAACAAAGTGAAACTTTTACCACTTCCCATTCCTGTAATCACTTCCTCGTCCTGTCATCACTTCTGGTTCCTGTCATCACTTCCTGTTCCTGCCATCCCTTCCCATTCCTGTAATCACTTCCTGTTTCTATCACGACGTCCCATTCCTTTCATCACTTTCTCTTCCTATCATCATCACTCCCCATTCCTTTCATCACTTCCTGTTCCTTTCATCACTTCCCATTCCTGTAATCACTTCTCATTCCTGTAATCACTTCCTGTTCCTTTCATCACTTCCCATTCCTGTAATCACTTCCTCTTCCTATCATCACATCCCATTCCTATCATCACTTCTTCTTTCTATCATCACTTCCCATTCCTGCAATCACTTCTCATTCCTGTAATCACTTCCTCTTCCTATAATCACTCCCCGTTTCTGTCATCAATTCCCATTCCTGTAATCACTTCCTGTTTCTATTATCATATCCCATTCCTGTCATCACTTCCTCTTCCTTTCATCACTTCCCATTCCTGTAATCACTTCTCATTCCTGTAATCACTTCTCATTCCTGTAATCACTGCCTCTTCCTATCCTCCCATCCCATTCCTGTCATCACTTCCTCTTCCTATGATCACTTCCCATGCCTGTAATCACTTCCTGTTCCTATCATTTCCAGTTACTGAACATGAGAATATCTCAACAACAGTTCATCTTAGCAGCATGAAATTTCTTTTGCAAGACATACTCAGTGTCATCTTTTCATATTTATTATGAAACTTTGATGTCACAGGCGAGCAGCACGGTGGCACAGTTTGTCTCTCAGCAGGTTGCTGGTTCAAATCCTGGCTGGGGGCCTTTCAGGGTAAAGTTTTCATGTTATTTTATTAACCTTTTATTTAACCAGTCAAATCCCACTGAGATCACAAATCTCTTTTGCAAAGGAGGCCTGGGCACGAGATGAACATGCAAACTCCACACAGAAAGACCTCAGGTCCAACTGGGGATTGAACCCAGGACCTTCTTGCTGTGAGGCAACAGTGCTAACCACTGAGCCGTCGTGCTGCCATGTTCTCACTGTGCATGTGTGGGTTTTTTCCAGGTACTTCAGTTTTCTCCCACAGACCAAAAGCATGTATGTTAGGCTGATTGGTAACTCTAAATTGTTCCTAGGTGAGAAAGAGTGAATGGTTGTTTGTCTCTTTGTGTCCCTGTGATGGACTGGAGACCTGTCCAGGATGTCCCCCACCTCACGCACAGTGACTGCTGGACATGGGCACCAGTGACCCCTGCGTCTGAAAAGACAGAAGCGGGTAAAGATGATGGATGGATGGATGGATGGATGGATGGCACAGACACTTTAAAGACTCTCAGACAGTAAATGCTGGCTGTGTATCTAAGGCTAATCCACGTGTGCAGTAATGCCAATTCAAAATGGCTGCCACAGCTAATCAATGTGGCTTTAAGTCGGTGCATGTTACCAATATTGAGCTAAAATCTGGGTTGGTAGTAGCTGGGAGTCATCCCCAACACATTTCACCTCCTCCATCTTTCATCTCATGCTTTAAAATGAAAGGCGGCGGGCGACATGCATTCCTTTATGTATTAGTAGTTTCAAACTAATTAGATGTTTTTAAATCTTTTTTTCCATTTCTTTTGTTGTGGTTCTCATCACAGCGTTTGATCATATTTTAGACTCAACATTTTTTATGTGAGTTTTTGTCCCTGCCAGTAAAAACCTGCTTTGATGAAGTTTAAACAAAGATCGTTGGAAACGTCTGAAAATCATCAGTAAATAGAAATAACATCAGTAAAGCCTCTTTGTTCAGCGTAATGACTCTGCTTGTGTGTGACATTATGAAATGTTGCAACATCAGATGAAATTATCAGCAGCATCATAAAACACCACCAAACATATTAGTACTCACAGAAACCCGCGGCGCCGGCGTCCATGATGAAACCGGATGAAACGGGACCCAACGTGAAGAAAGGCTCGACTTCTGATCACTGTCACAACTCTCAATGGGAAGCCATTGATTTGTGGCAGAAAGAGGCCGTGAGCTGCTGGAGAAATGAAGATTGGAAATATTGATAGCAGTCGTTTGTAACCAGAGAGAGAGACAGAACCGGGTCCATTTCACCAGAACCCGGCTCCATTTGAGCAGTCATTTGTCTGTTTTCTGGCGTTTGGCCTCGTGAACGGCTTCGATTTCTGAGCTGCACTTTATTACTGTCTGAGAAAACAGCAGGGGGCCACTAACACACACACAAACACACACACAAATATACACAAGCAAAAACACATGGAATTTTAACAATTCATTTAGAGACTCATTTTCAATTAAATAAGAACTTAAATCACAACATTTCACTCATAAAAATACAAGAAAACTTCAAAGATGTTTGGCTAAATTATTCAAGGGTCACACACACTCAATCTGATTGAGATGCTTGATTTGTATTTTTTAATTATTTTGCACAAGGTTTGGCCCTCTTATGAAACTCAGTCAGAACAAGGACGGTCTCTGCAGAGGTTCTAGTTGGCACAAACCCCAGTAGGGAGTTGTTGGTGGTTTATGGTCCTTGTGGCAGAGTACGGGGGTCCTGGGTGTCAGTGATCAGGGTCAGTGGACAGAGTTGTGGGTCCAGAACACGCAGGACTGTCTCGTCTGGCAAGAATTTGTGGCAGGACTTGTCATGATGGCCTCTTGTCTAAGTTACAGTAGTGATCAGGTCATGGAAACATCACAGATGTGATGACAGAAAACTGTGGTTCACGTTGGGTCCATGTTTTCATTCAACCTTTATTTCTACAAGTTAGTCTCATTGAGCCTCGAGGACTCATTTACAAGAGAGGCCTCTTTTAAACAAAGAACACAGATGAGGTACAGACAACAACAGACAATCATTTAAAAAGCATATACCATGAAAAGTAGAAAAAGGAGTGATGTAAAACAAAATAAAAACAATATATATTATAAAACAATGTAAAATACTAAAAGGGGACACTGCAGGTAATGATGTCTTGAGAGTGCACGCTGTAGCTGCACTCATGTAGTGACATGTAGAAGGAGATGTATGAAGGCAACAGACCAAGAAGTGATTTAAAGATGAAAATGTACCAGTGAGAGAGTCTGCGTGAGGATAATGATGACCAGTTAACCAGTAAATACAGGGTGCAGTGGTGGGTACGATAATTACAGCCAGTTATGAATCTTAGCACATCATGATAGGCAGCATCCAACATCTGCAGGGTGCTTGTAGGAACGTTCATGTAAATAATGTCACCATAAACATTATTTGGGTATTTTATCTGCATTTTGTGCATTTTAAGTTTTTTGATGTGTTCATTCTGAGGCGTTATCCTCCTGGTTGTTTTTGCTCTCGGTTGCTTTTTTGGTTGCTTTTATCCTGATGTTATCTGATGTTCACTCTTTGTAGCACTTTGAGATTCACTGTGAATGTAAAGTGCATTATAAATAAAAGTTGTTATAACCAATGGAGGGAAGGAAAGTATCAGTTACAAGGGTTTCCTAGCATTCAGAGTTAGACAGGATCTGTTTCTGAAAAATAAACCCAATTTAACTTCCAGTTTCTTTATCAAGTTTTCAACATGAGGCTTCAAAGAGATGTGCATCAACCAAGATTCCCAAGTATTTGTAGGAATCGACAAACTCAATAGGAACATTAGTCGAAGTTAAGATAGATGGAAGGACTGCTGTTTGAAAACAATGTCCCTTTGGTTTTATCAGCATTTAGCACCAGTTAGAGATAGAACAAGTCTGACTGGACGAGGATGAATACAGACTATAGAAGCTGGAAAACTTTAGCAACTGATTGACCTCGACAATAAACAACTGTCGTCAGCATAGAAATGTAAGGATGCATCAGTGATGATCAGACCTACATTGCTTATGTAGATTGTGAAGAGGGTGGGTCCTAAGACTGAGCCTTGTGGTACACCATTGTTGACGGTCAAATAACTAGAAGAAGTTCCATTATGTTGAACACATTGCCTCCGATCTGAGAGATAATTAATGAACCAACCGAAAGTGTAATCTGAGAAACCAATGTCTGAGCGCTTATGGCATAAGATGTCATGGTTTACAGTATCAAAAGCATATTGGGACCATGTTCGGTCCATCTTGGGTCTATGTTGGGACCATGGTGGGGTGGGGTCATGGCTTTTTAGTGGCAGTATCCCTGCTGATGTACAAGGTGTAGTGAAGGTGAAGGAAAGCCTCTCTGGATTCTGTAAACAGCTTTAAAACCTATTTGATGAATAATAAAAACGTAGCAGCAACAAGGTTTACGCTGAAAAGATTTTATAAATGTGCCGCCACCATCCAGCCCAGTTCTGGTTGGTTCTGTAACTCCTGTGGGTCTGTATTTGTCAGTATTCTACTCGTACTTCAGTGTTTCTTATTTTCCGTTGTCTTATTGTAAAAGACTGGATTTAGGACGTATGTTCCTTCCTCTCCTTACATAGTTTTGTCCCAGATTTCCTCTTTTTCCACCTGGTCTTTCGTCCCTGAAACCCCCACCTGTCTGCAGGTGTTCTGACTCTTAATTTAATTAGCTCTCTTGTAAGACATGGAGTGAGCTAGATGCTCCTCCAGTGGGCCCCGGGCCTCCGGTGGCTCTCCATCGTAGTCGAACGGCTCCGGGAGAGTCAGACACACCAAGAATTAATAGGCAGAACCTTACACACACACGCCTGCACCGACACACACCTGCACTGGCACACATCTACACACACCTGCACACGCACACACCTGCACTGACACACACACACACCTGCACATACACACTTGCACTGACACACACCTGCACACCCACACACACCTGCATTGACACACACCTGCACTGACACACACCTGCACATGCACACACAGACACCAGCACTGACACACACCTGCACTGACACACATCTACACACACACACACACACACACACCTGCACATACACACTTGCACTGACACACAGACACCTGCACTGACACACACCTGCACTGACACACACCTGCACACACACACACACCTGTACTGACACACACCTGCACACACACACACACCTGCACATACACACTTGCACTGACACACAGACACCTGCACACACACACACACCTGCACTGACACACACCTGCACACACACACACACACACACACCTGCACACACAGACACCTGCACACACACCTGCATATACACACTTGCACTGACACACAGACACCTGCACACACACACACACACACATACCTGCACACACAGACACCTGCACTGACACACACCTGCACACACACCTGCACACACACCTGCAGTGTTGGTCGTGTCCCGTCGAGCTGGACAGGAAGTAGCTCTGATGCAGGTTAGACACACGAACCTGATCCTGACGGTGAGCGCACACACGGCAGGATTACAGATTAGAGGAGCTGGTAACGGTCCAGAACTCCAGACCCTTACAGGTCTCAGGAGGACCACGTGGTCCATTCTGCCCCCGGCACCCTGAGAGGGGGTAATCAAGTCCTGGCACTTTTCGGCAGCCACAAGAGGACTTTGTGTTGGAACTCTAAAGCTGGCAGAAAACCCCGGCTCGGCTGCCAACAGAAAGGTTCAAACTGAAAGAAATAAATTAATAAAAAATAAAATAAGTCTGGCAGCTGAATTTCAGCTTTAGCTGTTTTGGACAGATTTTCTTTTTGGTTAAAGTGTTTTGTTTTGTTAGTTTACAGATTTGACTAGTTGTGCAGCTGCTGTGGACCAGAATAATAATCCTTTAATTTAAGAAAACTTCTCCAGATCCAGACTCACCTCACAGCTGAGTCCAGGAGCTCCAGGGTTCCTCTGTGCAGAACTGTATCTTGTTAGAGGATGACATCATCATCTTCATCAACACAACTCTCTGAGAAGTTTCTCATTTAACTCTCATCAACAAGCACCTGAAGGTGTTCACGGTCACCTCTTCTCTTTAATGTCAGCTGTCTTTATCATCCTGGCACCATTAAAGTCACACAATCATGTAACTGTCTGTGTGTTAGCAACATATCTCATGAACCAATGGATGGCAGGATTGGGTTTAGGATTCAATTTAAACCAGACACAGGTGTGCAAAAACAAGAACAGTTTTTATTAATTTGGCGGCTGGTTGCTGGAGTCAGGGTCCAAGGTGGGAGTCCAATCTTAAAAGACAGAGAGGTTAGTGGCTTTGGTGAGGACGAGGGGATTCTGTGGTTATAGTAAAAGTCACTAACCTTCTCAGTCTGTACATAGCAGGTGAAATCCAGATGTGTGGTCCAATGGTCGTAGCGGAGGTCAAGCACAGGGGAGCAGAGAGTAGATACTGTACCAGATCCAAATCGTGATCCTTTATTGTAGGCATGTTGGGAGAGCAGAGTCATTTGCCATGGTCAGAAAAACAGTCAAATCTGAAAGGGTCAGGCGAGGCGAGGAAACCGTGGTACAGGTGTGAGGTCAAGACAAGGCAAACAAGGCTGTGGCAAGAAACTATGGAACTATGATGGTTTCAGAATCAGGGACCATGGAAGGTTTAATAATTCGGCACTGGTGGGTTGTGGACATGGAACTTATAAAAGGCAGAAAACAGGTGGTCGGCATGAATGCTGATTACTGTGGAGAAAACAAAGGAGGCGTGGCTGGAGTGTAGGGAGCAGGCTTGAGCTGAAGGATGGGTGATAGGCAAAACACAGCAGGGAAACAGAAACTGTGGCATGAGGGGCAGAGACTATGGCAGGTGACATGGGCAGGAGAACACAAAGCATGAAGGTAGGATTATGGCAGAATGTGCAGAAACATGGCATGAGGAGCAGTGGCGTGAGCAGATGAGGGGTCGGCGGGGGCCGCTGACCGTTACAATGGATGTATTTTACTCTCATAAAGAAATCCTCAGATGTTCTAAAACTTATTTACTTTTAAAGTAAGTTTAATTTAAGATGGCTGCCACAACTAATCAGCTCTAGCTAACACAAAACAGCTTTAACTCCGTTATTTTTAAAACATGTTGAGCTAAACTTCAGTGTGGTCGTAGCTGAGAGTCATACCCGTCACGTCACAGCTGCGTTAGAGTTTCCAAAGTTTCTGATTTGATGAAAACATGACATGAACTTCAAGAGCTGTCTTCTCAGCAGGATTCAGAACAAGTTCCACCAAATGAATAAGTTTCCTCCTCGTTTGTCCGTCAGCGTCTTCTGTCAGGACGGTCGACCGACTCAACGTAAACAAACAAAAAACACGAGATCTTGTTTCCTCCTCCTTTAATTCCACCTTCAACCTCCCCCTCCTCCTCTTCCTGCTTTTAAATCTGTCTCCTAGAAACAGAATCCTAACTCTCCTCCAGAAGCTCTGCAAACATCTGTACTGCTGTGGTTTTGACCCAAAGTCTTGTGGCTCCTCCAGTTGAACCTTTCCTGACCTAGCTCTGGCGGCCATGTTATCTTCAGAGCGGAGGTTTTCTGCTGCGGCCTGAGAAAAACATTTAAATGAAGAAAAGACCTGAATGAAACAGGAGTGAAGGTGAAAGGAGACGAGCACAAACTGTAACGAGAGGAAGGCGACGAGTCGGAGAACGAAGGCGCTGCCTGCCTGGTGACCCAGAGGAAACTTCAATCAATTACCATTAATTAGAAATCTCTGATTAATTCTATTTGTTGATTAAGTCAATTAAAACCACAAGCACTCGTTATCGCACAACGAGCCTGATGAATTCCAGTCGACAGTTTGTTCCCCTCTGCTGCTGCTGAAACAGCCGAAAGAGACACAAACTTTGTCTTCTGCACACATCTCCTGTAACCCCCACCCAGATGTGTCTCTGCAGACATGGCCGGCTCTCCACCATCGCTGCTCGTTACATAAAATCTTTGTGGCGCCTCGACGAGGATTGAAAGCTTCACTTTTAGAATGTGCAGCCGTGGTAAACAGATGGAGGTCTCTGTGAGTGGAAGTGTTTCCTGTTCTCACTAAGTGAACCTGCCGCAGCTGTTTTCAGCTCCTCCATCAGGAAATCCTCGTTAGCTTCTGCTCTTTTCGTTTCTTCCGTTTCTTCCCGTCTTTGTTTTAATCTTCTGATCGTTCATCCAAAGCTGAGCTCGCTGTTCTGAAGGTCCTTTGTTCCTTTTTGTAACATTGTCGTTCTGCGTCTTCTGACGAGACGTACAGGACGTTCCGGTGCAGAGGACCATCTGACGAGGTTTGGTTTTTGTCCTAATCCTAATTCCTTTTGAAGCACGGGGGCGGCAGCATCATGATGTGGAGGTTGTTGCTGCAGGGACTGGTGGCATCAGGAGGACAAAGTGAGGAAATATTGAAGCAACATCTGAAGATATCAACCAAGAAGTTAAAGTTTGGACACAAATAGGTCTCCAAATGGACAATGTCCCTCAGCGTACAGACAAATCCGTTACAGACAGCTCAGATCTGTGGGCGGAGCTTAAAAGGTGTGTACAAACCTGACTCAGGTGTATCAGTTCTGTCAGGAGGAACAGGACGAAATTCAGCAAACTGTTGTAGGACGTTTGTGGAAGGAAATCAGGAACGCTTGACCCGAGTCGGCCCGTTTTAAGACGACAAGACCAAACACTGAGAACATAGACGGAAACTTTGGACTCTGAAGGAAGTAAAAATAAATTCTGCCAGTCTTTTATCAGGCGTTTAGCCTGACAGCCCTAACTCCAGTCTGATTTGATGTCAGCCGATAAGACACAAACTGTGTTGGGACTCACTGCAGCACCCTGGGCGCCCCTGCTTCCCCCAGCCTTGTGTGGAACTCGACAAAGATCTTTGCAGGATATTAAAGTCCAACTAGTAGAAAAAACAGTTCCTCATATTTTTATATCCAGTCTTTTCTTTCTGCCTCTCTCTGCTTCTTGTTTGTCTCTGTTCCATCTTGTTTTTGTTTAATTCACTGTCTGTTCTGCCTTTAGCTGATGAAAGAGCCGAGTGTTTCTGCTCTCCTCCCGAGCAGACGAAGATGAAAGTCTGATGTGTTTGTTACTCGGGCAGCGTCTCACCTGTTTGCTCGCCTTTCCAGCCCTAACGAGGAACTCTTAACGAGAAAACGCCTCTTCAAAACAGCAACGAGCGCTCGCGGAACAAGAGCGAGACCCAAACAAGCAGCGAAAACACGCACAGGCGGGCAGAATCAAAAGCAGCAACCTGTGTTCCCGACAGGAGGCGGTGGGGCTTTCATCCTCGTTAAGGAGCCAGGATCAGTACCAGAACCTGGACCTCAGCTCTATTAGCTGCAGTTAGTGACAAAGGGGATGGGGGGCACTGGATGGAACTCCGTCTGGGAACATTCAGGCAAAACTTGGAGCAAAAATCTGAGAACTGCCCTGCAAAGACGAGCCTGACCCATTCCAGCACATCACATGAAGCTGTTGTGTTCAGGCGAGATGGAAAACGTGTTTTTGAAGCGAGTGGTCCAAAGTCCTGAGACGGTCCGAGGTTCTCTGTTGAGTTCACGGGACGAAAACTGGAAACGACAACCCTAAACATCAGAAACAGACAGAAAGTTTGAGCTGTTAGCTTTTTGATACTTGGTTTTAGCTGTTTCTGATTTTAGCTATGGTTCTGCAGCCGCAGTGTTTTTACAGAAACGCTGCTCGTTTGTGACGTCTTCATGAAGTGTGGACGTCATCATCATCCACACAGCAGTGTCCTTGTCTCACCACCCTGTCCTCTTGTCTCATGCTTCTTCTGTGTTTTCCGAGCCCCCCCCCCCCCCTTCCATTCTCCATCCCGTTCTCTGCAGCTTCACCGTGGTTTCCTCTGTAGATCGGGAAGAAAAGCTCTACAGCAAATATTTGTCTTCCTGTGTCTGTAGAGCTCTCCGAGTCAATACCAGCTGAGCTCGACCGGTCCAGAGAACCGAGCCGGGGGGGATCAGGGCATAAAGCCCAGCTTATGGTTCACTCTGTTCTCCTCGTCTACGTCTGAATCCAGAAAGAGAAAACCCAGACTGAGTGTTCTGAGGTTCCACAAGAGGTTCTCCAAGCTGCTGGATCAGGGCTGGGACCAGTTCCACTTGGTCTCAAGGTTAATGAATTATTTTTCCACCTGAGGTCGTTTTTAACTCATTTTTCGTGTGAAGCCTCAGAGTTTATATTTTTGACGGGCCGTCTACCTGCCACCTGCCGCAGGTGTTTGATGCACCGCCTCCCCCTTGTTTTGTGGTTTAACGCCAGCTCCTTCAACACAAGACAAACCTGCTGTTTGGAATAAATCTCTGCGCCGCCTCACAAACACTCGGAGCTTGTCCTCTTGATCCTATCTGCAGCGCTCTGCATCCCCGTCTCCTGTTTAGACAAGCAGCCGAGCCTCAAATATGCTAAACCGAAGGAAGCCACGAGGAGGAGGAGGAGGCGTTGAGTGAGGAGGCTGCAGAGTGAGAGTGTGTGTGCATGCACAAACAGACAGACAGAGAAGAGATTTCATTGTAATAGTGTTTAATATTTATTGGAGGAATGTAAGGAAAATGTAAAAGAAGTGCTTTTGAGCGAGCAGGCGGGATTAGCATAAATAGTTTGGGACTTGGACGTGTTTGGTCCCTGCTGCAGGGAGTCAGGTTTGTCCCCTCACACACACACACACACACGTCTACAGACACTGGTGCACATGCCTACATGGGCAAATATTCAAACACACACACTGACCTTTGAGTGTGAAAACTCATCAGCATATAGTGATTTATAATGGGCGCTGCCAATCCTCGCCGCTTTTTTCTTCTTATTTCTGCATCTATTAGAAACTGGGAGGAAACAAAGAATGGAATATTGAAGGTTTTCACTTGTTTTAGTCAAAACTCTGCTGCGTTTAACTTTATAATAACAAATTATAATGAAAATGTGACTTTAACAGATGATTAGAACATTTAGAAACACTAAAAAAAACTCTTTGTTCTGCTGTTTTACCTCAAAATAAGATTTTAATTTATTTACCACCCCCCAAAAAAGTTGTTAATTCTAAGAATATTATTTTGACGTGACAGTTTAAGGTGTTTATTTGTTGTCCCCCTGCAGTCCCTGTGTTCTGAGATCCAAGCCCGGCGCCGAGGAGTGGCGTCGGTTCTGAAGCTCTGCCAGAAGCTGCTGCAGCAGAGTCAGGTGAGGCTCCGAAGCTGAACTTTGATCGCCTCAAACACAAACTAAACTAACTAATTATGAAGGAATGCCTATCACCCGCCGCCCATCGTTTAAACCAAGACTTACTGTGACGGGTTGGGGATGACCCTCAGCTACTACCACATCACATTTTAGCATTTGTCTCGTCTTTCATTCAAACTCAGGCATTAAATGTCTGTCCACTCTGTCTGTCAGCAAAATATCTCATGAACCACGAGAAGGATTATAATGAAACTTGGTAATCGTTGGATGAGCTTCTACAACTGATTGTCAACTCAATACAAGATGGCCGCCAACCTTAGCTAACACAAAAATGGCTATAACTGTGTAAACTTTACTGACCAAGAGCTAAAACGTGGTGTGGTTTTAACTCGCTCACTTTTCAGCACAGACTGAGTTTAGTTTAAATCTCTGGTTTAAACGGTGGCGGGTGACATGCATTCATTTAACAACTTTGTGTTTTAATTCTTTAAATAATGAAGAAACGTAAAGACCTGGTTAGTTTTGCTATTGGTGAAGTTTTTCTTCCCTCTCGCTCTGGGACAGTCGGGCCCCATGGCGGAGGTGGGCCCCGACGCGGAGCAGCACCGTGAGGCCCTGCAGCTGCTGTCAATCAACCTGGAGAGGAGGTGGGAGGCCATCGTGATGCAGGCGCTGCAGTGGCAGAACCGCCTGAAGAGAGAGCTGGGAGAGCAGCAGGTCAGAGCTCACCACACTTACACTGTCACCCTGCAGCAGGTCAGAGCTCACCACACTTACACCGTCACCCT
>NC_056518.1:30622630-30652879 GCF_014905685.2 Nematolebias whitei | reverse complement strand
CCCTGCAGCAGGTCAGAGCTCACCACACTTACACCGTCACCCTGCAGGTTAAATCGTAGACTGGTGAAGAACTCTGGCAACAGTTGCTGTATGCTCAGTCTGTCCTGTCTCCCCTGCTGAAGCTTGCAGCTCCTTCAGAGGAGTCTCAGGGTGGTCTCTCTCTCTCACTGATCTCCTTCACGGTCTCTCGCTTCACGAGGACGCCTGTTCTTGGTAGATTTACACATGTTCCATATTCCTTCCATGTCTTGAGTTAGGACCGTCACTTTTTCAAAATTACATGTTGTTTTTTGTTTGTTTTTTGATGTTTAATTTTACTTTAACATGTAAGATTTTTATTTTACTTTTTTTTTGGTTGCATCTTACATCGCCCATGATTGATTTAATGACGGCAATAAAAACATAAAACATCGGAGAGGTTAAAACTTTTTACAGACTCAGTAAAATAAACACCGACCAAGAAGATACTATAATCTATATAATTATTTATTTATATAACTATTTATGTAAATATAAATATTATAAATGACAACAGAGGAACAGTAAGAAGGCTTTAAACCTGCATGAATGTTGCTCTCATGCCGCTGCTGCACACACACACACACACACACACACACACACACTTTAGAGGAGAAGACAAATCACGGAGGCCAGACACTCTGACCTCGCTGCCTGGCTGGAGAGTAATTTCACTTCTGCTGAAGATGGGAGAGGAATAAAGAGAGAAGCAGGAGAACGGGGGTGGGGGTGGAGAGGAGGAACCTGGGGGGCATATATGTTGGTGGTTTAGTTTATAAGTCAACACTGCTGCTGAATGATAAAACGATTGTCCTCTGCTGGTTTCTGTGAGTGGAAATGAGTCGGCGCACAGAGAGAACCGAACTGAGCAGATAAATGTGACTGAATGAAACGACACGTTTTAATCTGCTGCTTCAGTTGAAGCAGAAATCTGGAGCGAAGACGATCAGTGACGTCTGCCTCGATCGGGAATGAATGAACAAATGAATGAATGAAACCTGTAACGGCTCTTTTACTATTTATACTTACGATAATAAACTGGTGTTGAATAAAAATGCTTGTGTGGTTCTCTGTAGAGGTGGGTTTGAGTACCTGCATGATCCTAGACCTGTGTGGTCTGGGTCCCCTTGTCTCTGGTCTCAGAGGAGGGTCAGACTCGTTGGTGTGAGGACCTCGATGGTGGACTAGAAGAACCAGGTTACCTGGCCTGGAGCAGGGAAACCTGGACCGGCCCCAGGCCCTGAGGACATGGAGCAGCTGCTGCTTCAACAGTTTGTTCTCATCTCGTCTTAGAATCAGTGAATTAAATCTGCGAGCCGTTCCACTACCTGGTCCTAAGTCCAGAGTTCTGAGCAACATCTGGAGGTCTTCAGTCACTGTTTGTGATTCCATTCAAAGCAGCCTGTCCCCCAGCCTGCCCCCCGGGTCTGCTCAGTGAGGTGATTTATCTGCACGGTTCTGTTCATTTTGAACCCGAGCGGTGACGTTGGACTCCCTCAGCGCGCTGACAGCAGCTACAGTGGAGAGCCAGCAGCAGACACATAAATAATCACCCGCGCTGCTCCGGATCGCACCACTCTCCTTGGGCTTTCCAGCAGATGCTATGCTAACAAATGGGAGCAGTCAAACTGGAGCTAATGGGAAAAGTTCTGGATTCACCTCCCAGAGCCCTGCATGGACCTCTCTCACAAGCACACAAACACGTGGAGCCGACGGTTAAAGCCCTGAACACCCGACTCCTCGAATAAAACTCGATGAATTTAAAAACATCCGGTTCATTTTGACAGAACTTAACAGACGGTTCTGTTCTTTAAACGTTTGATGTTAAAGTCAGAAACAGTCAAAACATTTAAATCTTCTGAAATCTGTTCACTGATTGCTAAAATCTGCTGAATGACTGCTGAAATCTGCTGAATGACTGCTGAAATATCAAATTACTGCTAAAATCTGCTGAATAACTGTTGAAATCAGCAGAATGACTGCTGAAATCAGTAGAACGACTGCTGGAATCTTAAATTACTGCTGAAATCTGTTAAATTATTGCTCACATTTGCTGACGACTGCTGAAATCAGCTGAATGACTGCTGAAATCTGATGAAATCAGCTGAATGACTGCTGAAATCTTAAATTACTACTGAAATCATCAGAATGACTGCTGAAATCTGTTAAATTATTGCTCACATTTGCTGACGACTGCTGAAATCAGCTGAATGACTGCTGAAATCTGATGAAATCAGCTGAATGACTGCTGAAATCTTAAATTACTACTGAAATCAGCAGAATGACTGCTGAAATCTGTTAAATTATTGCTCAAATCTGCTGACGACTGCTGAAATCTGCTGACTGACTGCTAAAATCAACTGAATGACTGCTAATGGACATATAAAGCAACTTTTTCAGTTCAATTCAATCTTTATTTAGACAAATAAATCACATTGAGCTTCAAAGACTCATTTACAAGTGAGATCTGTTTAGACAGACAAAAAGTAGTGAAATTGGACACATAAGAATTGGAGGCAAAAAAAAATCCTGTCAAGCTATACAAATACACACACGCAGTTACATGATCACCCAGATTTCAAAGCTACAACTAAAATCTGAAAACTGTAAAGAGGCCTGCTTTTGGTAGAACATTCTCTCCGATGCTTTAAAAATGTTTCTTGGAGTTGCCTTGGTTGCATCTACAGTTGTAAAAACACTTAGAGATTCGCTCTAAGTGAAGTCATTATAGAAACTGGATCAATCAGAGATAAAAAATGATGTGGGCAGTTTTGGCGGGTCAGGAAATCTCCAACAGGATTGGATTAAACTGATTCATAACCTTTTTCTTCTGCACAATAAATGTGTTTTTAAACGCATCTGTGGTCCAAAACCTAGTTTAGTCATTACCCACATCTCCCTTATCAGCACATGGGGAATAAACACAAATCTAATAGAAATTCATTACGCAGAGACACACACACACACACACAGCCAACTAGTTTATTAGATTAATAGGCTATGAATGGCTAATACGAATTACCCCCCTCTCTTGTTAACGAGACGTGGAGCAATTTGTATAATTATGTCTGTGGCAGGGAAGATTTCCTGTGTCTAAGCATATTTTTAGACCGCCGAGCCTTCTGAAGGCTTTTGATTACGTATTTACTTTGGGTTTTCAGCTTGGTGCGTCCTCTCTCAGAAGTCGTCTCTGAATAATTCATCGCTTTGTTCCAGAGTAGAATAATTTGTGTTGAGATTTATGAGCAATTCCTTTGGGCTGGGGTGATTTCACTCTCCTTTCTTTGAAATGATCAGAGAACATGTTCTGTCAGAGTTCTAGCATCAGCAGATCTGTTTTCAGAGACCCGAGTCCAAAGGGACACAGTAACCAGTGTTTTTGTTAAAGAATTGGGTTGATAAAGCAGAACATTCTCTGGTGGTGTTCAAGGCAGTAAAATAGAACAAACTTGATTTTTGAGGAGGTTCCTTAAAATTTAAACATCAAAATGTTGGATTTACGTTGATTTGAGGTTCCGTTGAACACAGAATCCCAGAAGTTGAAGTTTTGGACTTTTATCCAACAGTTTCCTCTGAATATTTTCCTGAAGATGAGTGAATATGGTCCATATTTGTAGACTGGACTCTACACGGGTTGCTCCTGGCCTCTGATCCAGTTTGTGGTGTCCAAACAGGAGCTTAAGGTGCCTTTATAGTGAGGAGTGGATCTGGTTTGAGACCCTCCAGGTTTCAGCTCTACTTTTTCCTGATGATGTGGTTCTGTTGGCGTCTACAAGCTATGACCTTCAGCCTGCCGGTGAATTCAGTTCCTGCCTCCCAGCAGGAATCAGACTGGTTCTCAGCAGGAATGACTCGGCTCCTCTAAGCCTGAGGTCATGGTTTTCTTCAAGTGCAGGGTTTCATGGATCCGGGAGTCTTGTTCCTGAGCAGAAAACAGATCAGGGCCTTGTCTGCAGTAATGAGGATGTTGCTCCAGTCTGTTACTCTGTACCAGGAAATTGAGGGCTTTGGTTCTGATTTACTGGTCCATTTACATTTCATCCCTCACCTACGGTTACAAAATTTGGCCCACAACTAAAATAACCGGATTGTGATTGAACGAACCAGATCCAGGATCTATGCAGCTAAAATGATCTCCCTCTGTAGGGTGGCCAAGCTCAGAGTAGAAACAAAGATCATCAAACGGACTCAGCTGAGGTGGGTCAGGATCTGATCAGGATGTCTTCTAGGTACGTTCCACTGGAAAGAGACCCTGAGGCAGAAGGGACTATGTATCTTCTCCATACTGGGAGCAGGATCTCCCAGGAGGAGCTAGAGAGCGAGTTGTCTGGTGTTACACTTTGGTTAGAGGTGTCCAGAAGTTGTCATGAAGGTGATCCGTCTCCGGTATCACTCAAAGGTCTTTGGAGACGAGCTGAGGGTGTATCAGACAAACTGTGATTTATTTACAGGTGTGGCCAGGTAAACTAACAAACAAAACCACGACTGACTGGATATTTATTCACTTACCAACAGATGTACCTTCCTGAATCCATCCAAACTCCTCACACACTATTTACCAAATAACCAATTTGCTGACGTCCCTCAGTGGGTCAGAGCAACATCAAGAGTTCTGCAGCCCACCTTCATGCTGTGTGGTCCCTTCAGGCAAAATGAATAAAAGTTGTTGAAAATGTGTTGAAATAGTTCCTTCTCTTTCTTTGGCAGGTTAATGAAAAGTTCCTGGAAGCGGGCCTGGTGGATCTGTGCCAGATCAGCCCAGCGTCGGCAGGTCCTGCTGCACCGGCACCAGATGACTCCTGGGAATGGGACGAAACGGATATGACCATCCCAGAAACAGAACCTCAAGAAGAACCAGGGTCTGACCTGACGCACAACTTTCAAACAGAACCAAACCTGCCTTCAGACGTTGCTTTGTCCAACGGGAGTCAGCCGGTCAGAACCGAAGTCAAGGACTCTCAGAGTGCAGAGAGGATTGAAGCCTGGCACTTTATGAACTCCCAAAGTGTCCCCCCTCAGACCTTCCAGGTGTTCAGCCTCCATAACGTAGAGTTTTACAAACAGCCTCATTTTCCTCTTACTTCCTCTTTAAAGTCCAAAACCAAATCATTGAAGAAGAACCCACAACTTCTGTTGAAGAGCATCAGTAAGGACTCCTCGTTGTCCTCTGTGGAATCCCTTCCAGAGCTCGTGGGAGGTCTGACGTCAAACAGCCTTCTAGAAGATAAGATCACTGGGTTCCAGGATGGACACATGAAAGGTGTGGAAAACCGTCCCCGTTCAGACTCAGAGAGCGGCATCGTCAGTGACACAGGAGACATTGAGACAACAACGTCAAACTCTGAAATCCAAGCAGAGGAAGAGGATGAAGAGGAAGAAAGGCTCACAGGTAAAGCTGTGTTTGAGCATCGCTTAGCGTTGCAAACAAACACTGTGCCGGAGTTTCACCAGAGCGGGAGGACAGACATTTTTAGTGAAAAAGAATGGAGGACGAGTGAAACCAAAAGAAACAAAGAGGAGGAGACAAAGAGGAGGAACAGAAGGAGAGGAGGGGAGGCTGTTGAGATTCTGATTAATGGACACGGGATCCTGACACCGGCAGATTCTGATTCTGACTTTGAAGCTGGGGGAGTCGACGATGACCAGTATATCTGTTTGGAGTCCCTTCCCGTCAGGAAATGCCAGGAGTCAAGTCTGGTTTTATCTCAGAGCTCATCTCTGGAGTCTCTCCTGGCTCCGGGAGTGGAGTTGTTCCCCTCCAAAGACCCGCTGCATCGTAGCACCTCCCTGGAGAGCTGCCTGATTCCGTGCTCCAGCACTGATGCTGAGACCGGAGACTGCCTCCGAGAACTGGACCTGGGACAGAGGGCAGGAAGGGATGGTGGTGAACCAGAAAAGGAAACTGAAAGGGTGCAAGAAGAGCTGAGCCGGAGAACACTTGACCTCCTGAAACGTCTGGAGAACATCCAGAACCCTCTGGTTGCTAAGATGACTCGAAGTGTCTCTGACATGACGCTTCGAAGCCGCTCCCCACAAAGGAGTCTGCTCCCAGTCTCACCTTCACTCGGTGGTCAACACCCCCCACTCTCAGGGGGCTTTGGACGCTCACACAAAGAGCTGCCGTTGTCGATCAGCAGGAGCTCGGGACAAGCGTCACTGACGGAGCTGAGCAGCACCGAAGACTCGTCGCTGGGCTCCGAAGATTTCTGCACACGCACAAACCACAGGCGTCCGCTGCTGGATCCAAACATGGCCGCCAACACCAGATCCTGCAGGAATCTTTGTCATGGCAACAGCCGGGGTGGGCAGGGCGTCGACGACGCAGACGTGGCAAACTTGAGCATGGTGGTGAACGTCTCGTGCACAGACGAAGACGAGGACAACAGCGACCTGCTCTCTTCTTCTACTCTGACTCTCACCGAAGAGGAGCTTGGTGTTCGTGATGAAGAGGAGTGGGAGGACAAGTTGAGCAGGACGTCCTCTGCTAACGAAGAGGAGGAGGAGGAGGAGGATGAAGAGGAGGTGGAGATCTCTTACGTTTTGGGGTTTGAGTACATGAAGAGGGAGCTCCAGAGTTGGATCAGATCTCCACGCACCTTGTCTTCTTCTTTGTTGTCTAAAAACGAGGTGGGTCTGCGAGACGAGCTGAAGTGTGGGACGTCTCCTCTGTCCACCTTCTCAACGGCTAAATCCTCAGAAGCCAACAACAATAAAAAAGAACGGGAGCAAGATAAGGAGGAGGAGAACAGGAGGAATGCCACCAGGAGATACATCAGTCAATTTGTGGATGATGTGGAGAATGGGAACGTGGATCAGAGCTGTCTGAGACGGAAAGACGAAGACGACGAGCTCCTCCGAGAAGAGTCCAGCGTCTTCACCAAGAAGGGCGCCTCTCTGAGGGAGCTGTACCTGACCGCCAAAACACACGAGTCCAACCAAGATGGAGGCAACCTGAGAGTGAAACTGGATCCAGATTTAACCAGACAGCCGTGTTTATCGCCATCCTGCGAGCTCCTGACCTCCTCTTCAAAGCCGACGTCCTCTTTGGTGGGACAACTGAGGGGGGAGCTGCCCTGTCACGGTGTCCCCCTCCACTCACCCCCATCGCTGTCACCGGTGGAGGACTGCAGATCCCAGCATGCATTGCACAGCGGCAGCCCAGCATCTGAAGGAAGGAAAGCCATAACCATCCAGGAGACGTTCAAGTTCTCGTCTTTAGCGACGGAGGAGGCGCGGAGAGAAATCCGAGCGAAAGACTCGTCTCTGCCGCCTCAGAAACGTCCCAAATCCTCGTTCTGCTGCAGCCACCCTCCCTCCTCCTCCTCCTCCTCACCTCTGTCCCCAAGTGGAGACAAAAGCAAGAATGACGGCGTGCATGGCTTCGTGACGGAGCTCATCGACATGGCCTCAGTGGCACTGAAAAACAAAGAGAGCCAGTCTGAAGGTGTGAACCTGAGCGAGTCCGTCCAAAACCAAAGTCCTGGATCGCTGGCACAGATCAGAGACAAGGTAAAAAAATAAAATAAATGTTACAACTTGTAAAGTTAAATAGAATGCACATCGCCCGCCGCCTTTCATGACATTCATGATGGCTGCCACAGCCGCGTTTTCTGAACTGTAGTAATGCGCAACACATATGTTGAGGATGACTCTCAGCTACTACCACACAAACATCACCTCATTATTATTTTATGTAAGTTGGAGCTTTTTCTGTGTGGCAAAGTTCAATTAGCTGCGACGGCCATCTTGAGCTGAGTTGGCTCCACATGTCAGTGCGTTGTAGACGTTCATCCAGTGAGTACAGTCTGTAATCAGCTCACGGGTTCATGAGATATTTTGCTAACAGACAAACGAGCACATGCAAACATCGCCCCACTGAGCAGGCTGAGATGAATGTTGTTTCAGCTCTTCAAGGACAAAGCAGCGAAGTTGTTCCCGTGGGTTCGATCACTGAGTCGAAGTAATTGGATGAGTCGCCTCACAGATCAGAAGTTCTCGGCTGTAATCCAGAAACTCATCAGTTTTCAGCAAAAAGAAATCAGGCAGAAAACGTTGTTTGTTGTTTTATAAAAAGTGTTTGATTATTAAACATTAATATGGAAATCAGGATTTAATGATGAGCTTTTTACAAATCAGAAAGTTTTCATGTTCACTTTTTCTAGTTTCAACTTTTTATTTCAGTTTTCATTTATTTTTCTTTGGTCCCGAATCACAATTACCTACAAACTTGCTTTTGTTTAAAGGGTTATTCCAGCTTTTTTGATGAAGAGTAGATGACTCTTTGAATGACAGATTGGAGAAACAGTTCAACTCCAACCGGACTGATGAGCTAATGGCTAGTCTGAACGCAGCTAAGTCTGTCGTGTTGAAACAGATTCAAACTCTCAAATATCACCACAGTTCAGAAAAATGCTGTTCCATTAACATTTACACCACCATCAGTTTTACACCTGTCTGTCTGTACATCTGTCTGTCTGTCTGTCTGTCTGTCTGTACATCTGTCTGTCTGTCTGTACATGTGTCTGTTTGTCTTTCTGTACATCTGTCTGTCTGTCTGTACATCTATCTGTCTGTCTGTCTGCACATCTATCTGTCTGTCTGTCTGTACATCTGTCTGTCTGTCTGTCTCTGTCTGTACACCTGTCTGTCTGTACATCTGTCTGTCTGTACATCTATCTGTCTGTCTGTCTGTACATCTGTCTGTCTGTCTCTGTCTGTCTGTACATCTATCTGTCTGTCTGTCTGTCTGTACATCTGTCTGTCTTCCTGATGGTCTGTCAGTCCATCTTTCAGTTTGTCTCTGTCTGTCTCTCTGACTGTCTTTCTGTCTGTCTGTCTTCCTGATGGTCTGTATATCTGTCTTGGCCTCTGTCTGTCTCTCTGTCTACAAGTCTGTCAGTCTTCTGGTCAGTATGTCAGTCTGTCTGTCTGTCTGTCTGTCTGTCTGTCTACAGGGACTCATATCTTTAAATCTCCACAGCGTTTCATGAAAACACTTTTGTTTAAATTTTCTTATTAGTTATTTTAGCAGAAATGCACAAAATGACAAAAAAAGCTTCCACAGGAAGTGCTACAGCTACCTGCTGCTACCACCATGAATCTTAGCAAACACTCTGGTCTTAGCTGTGTTCAGACTAGCCGTTAGCTCATCAGTCCTGTTAAAGTTTACACGTTTCTCCAAACTGAGGTTCAAAGAGCCATCTGCAGCAGGTAAGATATTCATAACTTTTACACAGAACTCCCTTCAAAATGTTCATAATATCCCTTTAATAAAAAACTGACGTGTTCGTCTTTTTCCTCCTGCAGGTTCTCGAACACTCCCACCAACCTCTCCACCTTCGAAAGGGAGACTTCTACTCCTACCTGTCCCTGTCCTCCCACGACAGCGACTGCGGCGAGGTCAGTCAGTGCGCCGAGGACAAGAGCTCCACCCCCGTGCCGTACAGCATCCCATCATGCACCACTCCAACCCAAGGCCGCAGCCCAAGCCCCGAGCTGATTACCAAACAGTCCATGCGCTTTTCTTTGAACTCTGATCCTGAGGTCTGCGTCCTGGATCTGAGGTCTGCTGACAGCGGGGGTACCGGGGTGTCCTCTGGTCTGTCTGCGCCCCCCAGTCCTGACATCAGGGATGAGGAGACTCTGTTCGCAGCTTGCACTGAGGAGGTTTACCTCGGCCCTCCGCTGTGCTACAGCATGATGCTGTCCAAGACACCACGGCGCTTCACGCAGAAGTCCAGTTACGGAGACGACCTGAACTATTTGTCTGGTTTGAAGCCGGAGTCTGAGGTGGACCGGTTCCAAGATCACCTGTACTTCCAGGGACCAGGTCACAGAGACAGCTTGTCTCCTTCCTGTCCCCCTCCCGTGTCCTCCTGTGCACTCGGTGAGGAGCGCCGCCCCTCCTGTGGAGCTCCTGCAGGAAAACCTGCGGCCGCTGTGAGTGTCGGCGCGCTGCAGGAGGAGAGGAGCCGTAATGAGGGGCCTCCTTATCTTAATCCGTGGCTGCGTGTCGCCCTGATAGACTCCTCTGCGGCTGAATGTTTGGCAGATACTAAAACGCTTGGATCCAATATGGGCGCCGTAATGACCGAGATAAGTGTCTGCAGCTCCGCTACAAATCCCTCAAAAGAGCCAGCCGCCACCACGCGTATTAATCCGAAAATTAACTGCTCAGCGATGAGAGGGGCTGATAGAGGGGACGGGGAGCGGCGCGGAGAGGTAGATACCCGACAGGAGGCGCAGGAGGAGGAGGGCGGGGACGGGTGGAGCAGCTCGCAGCAGGATCCAAAGGCTCCGATGGAGAAGCAGGTTAGTGTTCCATGTGTTTACCTGATGTGATATCTCAGGACATTATACAGCACCTTGATACTGCTCTCCACCTCTCCACTCCAGGTATTAGTCTGAGCCGAGCCTCTCTGTGGGCATGAATGTAATGAGGTTGAATGTTTCTCCCATTTCCATTTCAGTCTCAGAGCGTTTCATTGTTATCGTCTGCCTAAAGGGAAAGATAATGTTTGTGCCTGCATCTGTCTGTTAGCAAAATATCTCATGAACCAATGCAACTTACAGAACGCAATCACTGGACGTTGGACAACGTGGCCGCCAGAACCAACCGACTTTAAAAGACGAAAGCAGCTGAAGCTATAAATCCTTCCACAGAGACCGAGCTGATGTTTGGTGTGGTAGTAGCTGAGAGTCGTCCTCGTCACGCACTTCTGTGGTCGAGCTCCGTTGATGTGAGCGTTGCAGGCGGCGGGCGATATGCATTCCCTCAGAGCTGTTATCGCCCCGCCCAGGTGCGTTCGTGGCATCAGGTCCGTGGAACGACCTCAGCATCATTTACGACCCGTCGGGTTTCATTAGGATTCCTGAGCGGAGAGCGTCCTCCTCCTCTTCACTTCCTTTCTGTGCGTTTCCTCCTTCGTGCAAACGAGTCGTGGAGTTGTCACCGCCTCCTCTGAAGAACATTTCCAACGATGCAGCGAAGACGATCAGAGTCCAACCAAGAGCCAGGTCATAAAATCAAACCAGGTCCAGCGGCCCGTAGAACCTCTTCAGTCCTGGTTTCTGTGTCAGCCTCTCGTTGCGGCATCGTGGTTCTGCTCTTTCTGACCCGTTCTGTTGCAGGTCTGTGATTGGGATCATTGTCCTGTTGGACCCAGTTTGGACAGATGGACTCACATCTGACTCCAGAACTCTTTGGTCATTCAGTCTTTTTCCAACTGTCCCATCTTGACCTTTGACCTTTGACTTGCTGATCGAGACCTGTACAATCTGAGAGGGAGCTCACTGCGTGGTCTGACCTTCAGGGGGAATAATCTCTGTGTAGGACGTTGAACTCTAAATGACCTTTGACCCTTCCAATTGACGGGCAGCTGCTTCTCTGAGGTCATTGCTGATGCATTCCCATCTTGACGTTGTGTTAATACACACCTGTAGATCAGAGGTGGCTCTGATGAGGATCAGTGACCCAGAACCAGAACCTTCACAGATTGAACGTTTTGGTTCTGTGTAATAAATAACTTCTTGTTGAACGTCTGATGAGGAGCAGGTCGCTCTGATTGTAACCAGACTCTGATCAGGCGTTTATAATATATATGTCATGTTATGTTAGATTATAATATGTTATGTTAGATTATAATATGTTATGTTAGATTATAATATGTTATGTTAGATTATGTTAGATGATGTTTATGATATATATTTTATAAGTGGTGTTTCAGTCCCTTCTTGAGTCAAAGACTTGGATGAAATCTTCTTGTTTTATAATCTACACGATAAATAAATCATCTTTCTTCTCTTCTTTGCTTTTCCACAGATTTTCTCCCTCGCGCTATTCGTATATTTTGTAAAGTTAAATATATTTAATTCATGGTATTCTTGTAGAACTCATTTCATTTTTGCTTATTTATTTATTTATTGAACGTGTTTATGTTTTATAAATGCAGCTGAATAATTACCGAGACAAAACTCAGGAGTGGGTTTTAAATATTCAGCTTTATTTTTCTGAGCTGCTTTTCAAACGCTCGGTTCATAATGAAGCCTGAACACACACACACACACTCCTGTTTTTCTGCAGACCTTCTGCTGTCTGGGTCACAGAACACATCATGAGCCACATTCACCATTGTTTTAATTGCACCTGTGTGTGTGTGTGTGTGTGTGTGTGTGTGTGCGCGCACAAACGTGTGTGTGTGAACAGGTGGGCCACGCCACGGGGATCAGGACCAGCTGTACGCATCATGATATGATGTGTGTGTGATAGTGTGTCCCTGTCGTTGTGTGTTTGTGCACGATTTTGCTCTTTTGGTTTTTTACATGTCAGTGTGTGTGTGTGTGTGTGTGTGTGTGTGTGTTGGTCTGTCCTCATGTGTGTGTGTGTGTCTCACCTGCAGCTGTTGGGCTGTCAGAGCTCCTACCTGGACCCTCGTGCCCTGCCCTCGGGGGTGTGTGTGCGTGGCGCCAGTGGATGTTTGTGTGTTTAGAGGATGAGGGCAGGAGGTTTTGCTGAGCCCTGGAGGCGCCCACAGGGTGGCCACAACACACACAACACACACACACACAGGTGGCTTTTGTTTTTAGTTCTAAATAAAGGAAGCTGATCAAACTAACGGCCGGCTGTTGCTCGACTGCAGCTCAGATTCGAGCCGTTCTCCGGTCCGACTACCCAACTCCAGACGATGTTTTCAAAGCACCGGCTGACGAGAACGTCTCCGTTCAGAACGTTTTTGGTTCCGTTGAAGATCCTCACGAACCTGCCGGAGCTCGTTTTCGTTCTTTGGGGCCGTTTGTTTCGTTTGTTCCCAGATAATAACGATGTTGGCGCGTGATCCAAGTCTTAGCGGCGCCTCCTGTCGCGCGTTAAACAAACATCGATGAACGTCATCAAACCTGTTTCTGCTGTTGGATTACAGCTGCACGAAGAATGAATCGTTCGGACGAACAAAAATCAGAAAGCTGTGCAAGAAATAAATTTCTGTGATGTTATTTATTAAAACTGAGCTGGTTCCAGTGGATCTGGAGCTGCTGGTCCTCATCAGAACCACCTCTGATCTGAAGCGTACAGGTGTGCGTTAACACAACGCCGAGATGAAAAGACATCAGCAATGACCTCTTAGAGGAGCAGCTGTTGCTGCCGTCCATGTGTGAAGGGTCAAAGGTCACCTGGAGTCCATCGTTCCACAGACAGAAAGATTATTCACACGTGCAGAACATTTCAGACAGCTGATTCACCCTGCAGGTCAGACCGTGCAGTGAGCTCCATCTCAGACTCTTCAGGCCTCAGTCCGAAGGTCGAAGGTCAACGGTCACGGCTTGTTTGGAACTGCAACATGTGAGCTTTTTATTTATTTTGTTGTTTTCAACAAGATATATTCTGTCTTCATCCAGGGACCGCGGGCTGCCGGGCCAACCAGGGTCCAGCTGTGACAGAGATCCTCCTCATCTTCTCACCATGAAGCTGGTCTCAGTGGGGAGCTTCAGACCCCCGCCCCCCCACCCCCACCTCTCCTCCTGACTGGTGTTAGACTGAGGGACTGTCAGACACTGGGCTGGCGTCAGGATGGTTCTGTTCGCTTCAACAGGCCCTCGAGCAGCTTTACGGGACTTCCTGAGGCGCCTCCAGTCCTGTGAGGTGGAACCAGACGGTGTACAGTCAGTAAACGCATGGAAACAATAAAGTGGGACGACTTTCTTAGAGTTAAAGAGAAGAATAACAGAACACATTCAGAGTTTAATCGTCTGCTTCACTGACACAACAAACTGTGCCCGACCCAAACCCAAGGCCTCGTCAGGTTTAGGACCGAGCTGCTCGTTAAACACATTTTCTCTCAACGTTTGTTCTGAAGGAACGATGCTGGACCCTGGACTGTCCCAGCTGAGGTCTTCAGAGATGTGGGCTTCTCGTTACACGTGAAGGAGCACCACAGGGTTTAGAGCAGGAACAAAACTCTGTCTGGCTGCAGCCTGTGAAGGTTCTGAGCGGTCCAATAAACACCTCGCCGCACTCAGACGAACAATGGAACCAGTTTATTTAACGTCACGATGCTGCTGGACTCATCTGGGATCAGTTGAGTGTCTGTTTATCCACGGAGGTCAGGTCGTGATCCCATCACACTGAAGGAGGTTTCCAAGTTTGACTCGGGCCAGCCGTGTTCTGACGGGTCGTGCAGGTGCAGAGCTGTCAGCTGACTGTGCACAGCTCTAAAGTTAAGCAGCACATATGACAGAACTCTGCTGCTCTGCAGGAACGAGCAACACGTTGACGGTGAACTGGTCACCGACGACTCGTGAAGACGTTTCCAGCAGGGACCCCACGAGAACTCTACCGGTGTCGCCGATGGTTTGAACAGAAACGACATCCATGAACTGATCCGGTCTCTAGGAGGAAGTTGATGCCGTGTAGCAGCGGCACAACGGACTCTGACCTCCACCGTGTCGTCGTTTCATTAAATGGTTATTTATCTTTGATTCGTCCACGCAGCTGTTTCCTGCAGTGCAGCGTCGTGCAGGTGAGTCCACCTGAGCTGGGTCTGAATCCAGACCGCAAATGTCTGGAAACTTCCCGGGAGCTCTCTATGGGAATTAACTGTAAACTGGTGTAAACTGGACCTGATGTAGAACTAACTGCATCAGATTCAAACCAAATATAAACACGTCGTTTTGTTTCAGAGGAAGAGAAACATTTAAAGATTTCCAGTTCTAAACTCACGGGTACAAGTCTGAACAAAACTGGTCTCTGTCCCTGCAGGTCCCATCTGTCTCTACAGGTCCCATATGTCCCTATAAGTCCCATCTGTCCCTACAGGTCCCATCTGTCCCTATAAGTCCCATCTGTCCCTGCATGTCCCATCTGTCTCTACAGGTCCCATATGTCCCTATAAATCCCATCTGTCCCTATAAGTCCCATCTGTCCCTACATGTCCTATCTGTACCTGCATGTCCTATCCATCCCTACAGGTCCCATCTGTCTCTACATGTCCCATTTGTCCCCACATGTCCCTTCTGTTCCTGCATGTCCAGGAGACAGTTGATCATGTTTTGGTCATGGTGCTTCTCTTCACGATGTGCAGCGATGAAATCTTGTTGTTGCAAAATTCCTGTTAATTCTCATAGAAAGTTTCCAACTTAAAAAATTCCTGGAATGTTGTGACCCCGGCCGGACTCCGTCTCAGTGTCTCAGTGGGCTGTGACTGTTGGACGGTGGTGTCTGCACTGAAAGACGTCATCAGATGGTTTGTGTAACGGGTCCTGTGTGAGGACGCTGCAGCAGAGAGGAGCGACAAAAAAACTGATTAGAGAAACTTGTGTCAACCCTGATCCTGATCCTGGCCCTGATCCTGATCCTGGCCCTGGCCCTCTGCTGCACCAGGCCTGAATCTGTCAGAGAGACAGTCCGAGTTAGTTTGGGTCATTTTAAAAGTTTTTAGTATCTTTTTCTCGTCTGGCTTGTTTCTGAATCGTATAAAACCAGTTCTGACTGAAAGTCGGGTCAGGTTCTCCTGGGGGAACATCTCCTGCTCTGAGTGCAGCCGGGACGAGGACCGGGTGCAGACTGCAGGTGCTTCAGAACATGGGAGCGTCCAAACGTCTCCAAAAACTCCAGAAGTCGTCTCCAGACTGGTCTGAATCATGGATGCTGCTGTGGAGACCAGTCGGTGAACGGCTTCACGAGGGAGTGTCCAAAGTGTGTGTGAACGGTGCTGAAAGTTCTTAGCTTCGCCCTCGTGTGTCTCTGGAGTTTTAAACGTGTTTGAAACTGTTTGCACGTCAACTTTTCTTCCAAAACGATCCGAGTCATCAAAAGGAACCGTTCCCAATTCAGCTGCGTTTTGTGTCTATGTCACTCAGATACACCGGATTATATTATTATTGTGTAGCGTATGTCTTAGATCCTTGTATACTGTTTCTTTTTATACTTTATATTTTTGCTATTTTTGAGTGTAACTGGGACCTTGAGTACACAGTTTTGTTCCGCCTCATGTACCATGTGATGCGAATGACAGTAAAGAACCTTGAAAGTCCCGGTGAATTTTAGTGAGTCTGTACAAACGAGTCACAGCCCAGAGACGACTCCAGCTTGACACGACGAGGCTCTGGTTTTGTGTCGGGTTCGGGTTGACGGCGGTCGCAGCTGCGGGGCGTTTCGCTCGTTGCGTGTGGAAATAATTTCTCCCTGGAGACGAATCGTTCCTGCTCGCAGCTGATCCGATCTAATGTAATCTATGCAACGCAACCAAAGTTAGTGAGAGCTAATCGTTGTGTGGGTGCAGAGGTCGATGGGTGCTGGAGGGGGCGTGTTGTATTAAAACATGTATGTTTAGTTTTTTAAGCAGCGTGATGATGAGCAGAGGTCTGGGTGTGGGGTCGGGTGTTTGTGGGGGGGTCACGGGGTTTTAGATGCTTTTCAAACATACTTTGTGCCTTGCTCTGCTCTTCCTCCTCCTGTGTGTCTCCCGGGTCGTAACGATGCAACAATCATAAGACAACGAGTAACGGTGTTTGTTCGTGTGCAGCAGAGCAGGAGGAACGCTGGATGTTGGTGTTTCTCCGTGTTTGTGATCTGTGACGTGCACTTCCTGTATGACTCGTATCGCTGATAAACGCTCGACTGCATGCTTCCTCTAACTACGATGTAACTGATGACAAATAAACACAATTTACTGGAAAACCAAACGCTCATTCTGGACACTTATTGTTGTGCTTCTTGTGTTTTGTTTGTTTGCTTGTTTATGTCCATCCTTCTGTTTCCTGTTGCTCGTCTGTTTCGGGGTTTTGGAGGGAACAGGTCCAGGAGGAAAAGCCTCTTTCCTCAGAAACACCCTTTGATGCATGAATGCTCCGGGGAGTTCTGGGTCTGCATCTTGGAGGACTCCTTCTGATGAAGAGGAGCATCTATGAGCTCCAAGACTGATCCCGGCCACCCTACAGAATAAGATTATTTCAGCTGCTTGAACCCAGAATCTGGTTCTTTCAGTCCTGATCCAAACCTCCTGATCATAGATGAAGGATGGAGCATGGATGAGCTAGTTAATCCAGAGCTGCAGCTCCTCCTTCACCACAACAGACCAGAGCAACACCCTCATTAGTGCAGACGAGGTCCACGTCTGCCCTTCTATCCTACCAGCAGTCCACCTGTTGAGAACTGGGCCTTGGACTCAGAGGAGCTGACTCCTGTCCCCAGCTGCAAACCACCCCAGGTCACCCTGAAGATCGTGGCTTGAAGACGTCAACAAAACACAACATATGGGGAAAAAAGAACAAAAACAAGACCCCGAGGTTCTCAAACCAGACCTTCAGGACGAGGACTGCCCTGGAGGAGTCAAACTGCACCAAGAACGAGCTTGACTTTGTCCTGAGGACTCGGCTCTTGTGTTGGTTCTACATGGACAGAAAGTTCTTAGAAGTGACCCTGGTACTCCATTCTTCCACAGCACCACAGAATGTCTCAGATCTTTAGCTAGGCTTTTGCTACTTTGAAGCAGCTTCGTGTTCCTCTGACCACAGCTGACAGTTATTAAAAAGTAGAATGTTCATGGGATTGGAACAAACCTCTCGGGATGTGGACGCAAGAGGAAATGCGACCCCGGGCTGATCAGATGGATAGTATGGATGGTAGAAGAAGAGTTGAGGATCCAAAACCCTTCAACCTGAACTCCAAGGTGAAGATGTCACCTGATCACAGCATCTGTCACATTTGGGACCATGATGATGGAAGAAGACCCAGGAGGCCCCTCTGTCGACAGAAAAACATCAAAACACATGTTGACAGGAACTAAAGGTTCTGTCTGATGAGACAAATCTGGATGTGGCTCCGGTCCCATCACTTGGTTGGTTTGATTATTTTTATGAAATGGACCAACACGTTTCTCCACGTCTGTCAGATCCTGATGTTTCTTTATTCCACAAACAGCTCACCAGCCCCTCAATCATCAGAAACACATCATTAACATGTTTTGTTTTATCTGGCGCAGATTTATTTGTTGGCCCTAATCGCCCCTGATTCCTGCCTCGAGCTGCGCAGGCGACAGATTTCAGCTGCCGACGAGCCGAAGAACAATTTAAAGCTGAAGGATGTGATTGGAAATAATGACAAACACACTCTGAGAATATTACCGAGCGTTAAATACTGTTTACGTTACGAGGCCGGGGTCAGCCGGTGCTGCTGATGATACGGTGAGTGGCACCGGGCGATGATGAGGAGGACGGGCCGAGGAAGAGCGGCGGCGTGGTGCTGAATGAAGAAAAGATGTTTGTCTGGTGCAAATTGATCTGTCACTGAATGAGGACCAGGACAAATCGAGACAAACGGTCAAATAAACCAGAACGTTCCTGCAGAAGAATTCAAGGGGGTCGACGGCTACTTCCTGAAACCCCAGCCGCCTCTGAGGTCCGAACAGAACTTCGGGTCCAAGCTGGCAAACAGCTTGATGAAGAAACTGTAGAAGAAGAGTTGAGATCTGGGTTTCTTCTTCTTGGTTGGCTCAGATTAACAAGGTGAGGTCAACAAATCAATTTTCCTGTTTGTGGGTTTCTTTCATCAAGTCTGACCCCTCCCTGAGGTCATGTTGTTACTGGAGACACCAGGGTCTGGTGGTCCAGACACCACAGGACTGTATGGGTCTTCAAACCCCTCCATCATGATTAGGTGGAGCTTCAGCCAAAAGGTGAGGAGCTCCATCACCCAGAGTATCTGCTCCTCGTTCAGAAGAGTCAACTGAGGTGGTTCAGACATTTGATTAGGCCTCCTGGACACCAGGAGACACAAGACCAGAACCTTGTGAGGGATTCTATATCCTCTGTGGTCTGGGAACACCTTGTGGTCCTCCAGGAGGAGCTGGAGGTCTGGCTTTCGTTTCTGGACTTGCTGCCTCTGAGATCTAACCCGGGATGGATGGATCCTTATTGTTGCTCAACATTAAAACAACTACAGATGTTTTAAGTGGTATTTTAAATGCTGTGTCCATTTTGAGCAGCGTCACCAAATCTTTTTCTCAAGATGACAAGTTGTGATTTTAGCCTTTTTTTGTGGGTGCTCGAGCACCCCTAAAGTTTAACTTGGCACCCCTGAAAAATAAATAAACCATCATTTGAATTTTGTAAGGAAACAGTTCTCAAATCTTAGATTCACCAAAATATTGAATACATTTAAAATAATATGGAATAAATGATGATTCTTATTAAACGGGCCAGTTAAATCGATGATTTTTGTTTTATTTATTTTTTGCACGAGTCGGATCCTCAGCACCACCTGTCAATCTATCCTTCAGGCCCGTCAGCAACTGATCAATCGGCGACCTCAAATTGTCCCGAAGTGAAACTCCACTGACCTGCAGGAGCTGCACCCCCTTTTCCTCCAACAACAATGTCGGAGTTTTGCATTACGAACACTTTAAGGTCAAGAGGGATTTCATGAAAAAGATTGTGATTAAAAAATGGTTAAACGTTGTCAGTTGGAAACTTGTAATTCCGACAGCGTCACCCTGAGTGTTTAGAGAATGGAATACAGTTTATTCTATTTCTAAAACTAAAAAAAGCCTGAATAAATGTAAAAGATGATCAAAGCCAGCGGCCGACCTCGTGAGCAGCTGAATACATGATAAACAGGAAGTACCACATGTTCATCTGTACGAAGGTAACTGCAGGTAAATCCTCCATTTTTGTCATAATTGCATCGTATGCTTAATGATTAAAATAAAGCTAGTTGTGCTTTGTTTTGTGTGATTTGTATCTAGATATATGTTGCAACTTCTGGTTGCATAAGTTTAGTTCTTGGTTGCTATGATCCTTTAAAAGTCCTATTTGTGACTGGGCCATTCATTTAAGGCCATACCTCACTGAACATGGCCAATGTCGTCTGGTCTCAGAAGCTAAGCAGGTTCGGTCACTTGGATGGGAGACCATCCGGGAACACCAAGCTTTTACACTTCTCACAAGCCACACCATGGGATGCGTTGTTTAGGCCAAGAGCCATTGTCAGTCCAGGGGACTCAGCATCAGTCTCAGATCCTGGAATCACCCGACAGACAAATTTGACCAAATCTTGTTGACCTCTTCGTCAGAGTCCTAACTCACCTGAAGCCTTTTCAACCATCAGAGACAGAAACAGGTGACAAATGATGAAGACGCACCTTTTCAAAAGGCAGACTTGAAGGTTCAAAGTAATATTTTAGACCTGCTTGGCTCAACAGTCCTCTGGCAGTCTGTTGGCACGGTGTTTTAAGTCCGTCACAGCACAGCGCTCCGTCTCAGAGCCGAGCTGTCAGGATTAAAAAGCAGCAGTTAGCAGCAACAAAACACTCCACATTAAAGCAATTTGCTCCCCGCGATTGTTGATGGTTTCTCATTGTTGCGTTGCTCTCGGTCGCAGGCGTTGATGCTGATTGTTGCTGAAGGGGCCTTCAGATGACTGATAAGCGCTGATGAATGAAAATGGAAATGCTTTTCAGCGTTTTGCCTTCAAAGGGAAATCAAACCGGCGAGCGGAGCGCCGAAGGACGGAGAATATTTGCCGTTTTGCAATTAACAAGATATGTTCTCCTTTTTTTGTGGTCAGAAAAATGGAAATGGCTTTTAAGGTCGTAAAGGTCGGGCGCACCGAAGCGTGGCGGCGTCGCAATTACTCCCCAGGCAGAGGCCTGATTCAGGGGGGAGGGTGGGGGAGGAATTAACGAGATGGCCGGCTCCCTGTCCAAAAGATCACATGTGATTACCGTACATCAAGCAGACAGAGCGCTCAAATTATCTGCTGTCTGACGGGGAAACGCCGACGGAATGAGGAGTTAAAGGCTTCACACGTCAAAACTTCTGCCACGTGGCTCGATCTGCTCCGGAGTCGGAGCTTAACAAATCTGTTTCAGGTCACACCGGTCCCAGTCCACCGCCCGGCTCATCACTTCACTGCCACAGGAAGGCAGTGATCACCTGCGTCTGTTAGCAAAAAGTTCAGGAAGTTTTCATCAGATGTTCTTCTTCAGCTGGGGAACCGGATCCAAGATGGCCGCCTGCTGCATCCATACAAACCCCAGAATAAAAATGATTTGATCTGAATTAGCAACAACTCAGAGGTCGGATTAAAAATATCTAAATATTCCTAAAACCTTCGTGAGCGAAGCAGCAGGTGAGTTCACCTTTGAGACGTCGGCTCTTAAATGACGTCACAACTTTAGACCCCTCTGATGGAAGGTGACTCCGCCTCCTGCTGGGTTAGCTCCTCCCTTCATGCTCATCATCACCTCACACCTGGACACACCTGACAATCAACCCAGCTGTCTCCTGCTCAACTCCTCATGTGTTCACCTCCTTCAGGAGCTCCCTGTCCTCCTCAGGTCAACTCGTTTTACCAACTTGTCTTTTTAATGTCTCCGTGGAAACATCAGAAGCTGTTCTAGGAAGATCTCTGAGAACTTGGACTTTGTTTAGAAAGACTCCAAACATCTGAACACCTTTAGCTCCTTCCATCCCTGAGTGGTTGGTTCTGCTGCTGGAAGCAGCCACGGTTCAACTCGACTCTTCATCTCTTCTACGAGATGAAGTGAAAGTTTTAGACTTTTAGTTTATAAATGATCCAGACGGACTGGACTCTGTCAAGAGTGAAACATGTTGAGTTAAACAAACTGATCCAGGTGACTCATCGTGAACATCTGAGTATTTTCTGACACTTTACGTCTCCGGCTCGTCCCCAACAGTCCCGTCAGGTCCAGGCTTTAGTCCTGAGCAGACACAAGGTAAAAGTTTGTTCCTGCAGGACAGAATCGGATCAGAACTTCTTCATGAGGCAAAGCTAAATGGGATATTTGGCAGGTTTCAGGTTCAGGAGGAGCTTTAAAGAAGAAGCTCTTCTGCTCTGTGAGGATCATCCTGCAGACAGCTTCATCCTCCTCCTCCTCTCTGATGAGCAGCGCCGTCTCTTCATCAGCTGCACTTTAGTCTGGGACAGGAGCAGAAAATGATTGATCATAAACTGATCGTGCATTCAGGGCGGCGTATGATCCACTGACGTCACCGAGGGGGAGCGATCCATCGATGGTTCCACAGAAGAACGAGGAAACTTCTCTCCTGCTCACGCTGCTGGGAGGGACGGACATGGATTTCCTGTCTGCCTCTGACTGAATCAGAAACTGTCAGAATTCAATAAGTCTCAGGTCGGTCTGTTTACGCACAACCCTCCATGACGAGGATGAACTTCTGCGCTCGAAGCCTCCACTGAAACTTGCAGAAGATCGATCTTTTATACAACCGCCATGAGATGAGATGACTTTGAGGATGAACAGGGGGGTTCCAGCTCGGGGGGGTAGGTGGACTGGGATGGAGTCTGCAGTGATCTGTGGAGGGACAGCTGAGACCAAAGACCGACCACCCCAACCCTCACCTGTCCTCATGAGCTGAGCTTCTCCAGGGGGTGAGGAGCTCCGGGCTCCTCTGCAGCAGCTTTAGGCGTCTGATGAGGACGCCTTTAATGGGAGGTGTTTCAGGAACGTCCCACTGAGAGGAAGCCTCAGACAGACCCAGGACCTGCTGACTTCTTGCACCTCCCCCAGTAACACCTTGGAGTTCCAGTTCACTCCAGTTAACGGCTCAGATGTTCAGCTGCGCTCTCACCGAGCCGTGTGGCCTCGTGTTGAGCAGCAAAGATCACAGCCCACGTTTGTGTGTTTCCTGTCAGAGGAGCTGCCTGCAGGTGTCAAAATAAAAGTCCTGTTGGAGCTCAGACGGTGTAGTGACTCCACAGTGACCCGGGCTGTTCAAAGTGACAGGACGGCAGACCTCTGAGGCGCTAAACCCAGAACCCCACAAACCTTCTGGAGATCCCCTCATGTAGGCTGTCCATCATCTGGCCACAGCCCAGTCAGGCACGGCCTGCTCGGTCTCGGGGGTTTCTACCTGCAGCTCAGCTCCTAGAACTTGGATCCAGGTTCCAGCTGAGCTGAAGATTTAACATCAGCAGGCTGCAGGACCAACTGGAGACATGTCAGTCATGAGTGTCTCCCTCACAAGAACCAAACCCATTCAGCCTTGACGCCATGATGTTTCAGGACACAGAGGACGGTGAGCGTTTAGTGTCTTTATTTAACTTGTGGTGATCACCTGGTTTGAACTTGGATGTGTTGAAGGTTGAGCAGCTTCACTGTGACAATCCTGCTCACATCAAGCGCCGGACCAACAACCACCAGACTCATTGTCCTTCTGCAGAAAAAGTCCTTCTGACTGTGAGCTGGAGACCAGTTAAGGTTTTTATGATAACAGTAGCTGTGGGAGTGTGTTTATTTATCCAAGTGTGTGTTTATGGACGTTCAGCCTGATTGTTTTTTCACATCGGTCGTCAAAAAGCATTTAAAAAGTGATTTGATATCCAAAGGAGAGGCCAAGAGCCACATGAACAACGGAATAAATAAAAGCAGGGATGATGGCAGCGCGAGTCCGAGACCTCGATCAATCACTGCAGTGTGTGTGTGTGTGTGTGTGTGTGTGTGATGGTGGGAGTTTGGTAAAAGAAGCAACAAAGTTAATGTCACTGATGTCTATTATCAATCATTTGCATGTGGAGGTGCGTCGATGAGCGTAGGACTGAGGTCTTTCTGCATCAAACGGCTCCGGCTGTAATTCTTCGGAGCAGTTAATTCATCATCTGAGCTGCGGCGTCGGGGGCGTCCGCCGCCGTTTACCACTAATATTTCAGCTCCCATTACAGCTGCAGAGCAGAAAGCTGAGGCTCCGCTTCGACCTTTGACCCGAGCCAGAGGAATCGCCAGGCTGACCCCATCCATCAAAGCTGGGCGAGTGGGAAAATGAAGAGGGTAACATTATTAGTTAGATTAGAGGGAGATTTAGCTGTCATTTTCAGCTGCAACGGGAGGGGGAGGGGCCGACTCTGACTGGCTGCAGGTCTGAGGGTCTGTCTGCACCACCACAGGAACCTGCAGGACTCTGACGTCAACCTACAGAGACGTTCAACGCACCAACGCTGACCCTGAGCAGAGGTCAGAGGTCAGAGAGGACCTCAGAGCTGTGAAAGAAGGGAGACGTTTCAGAGCCGAGGAACTCACGGGAAACTGTCATCACCCAAAGTCCAGACAGGGTGAGGATGAGTTTACCTGTGTTGGTCAGGTGTCCCCAGACCGGCTGAGAGACTGTCTCCAGCTTGTCCTGGGTCTTCCCTAGGCTCTCCTCCCAGCTGGACATGTCCAGAGCACCTCCCCAGGGAGGCGTCCAGGCTCCTTCCTCACCAGAAGTCTGAACCACATCAGCTGGCTCCTTTGGATGTGGTGGAGCAGCGGTTCTACTCCGAGTCTCTCCTGGAGGACTGAACTTATCGCCTTATCTCTAAGGGAGAGTCCAGCTACCCTGCAGAGACAACTCATCTAGACCTCCTGGATCCAGGATCTGGTTCTTTCAGTCTCTACCCAGAGCTCAAGACCACATGAGGGTAAGAACGTAGACTGGCTGGTATACGGAGAGCTGCTTCTTGCAGCTCAGCTCCTTCTTCACCACAACGGACCGGCACAAAGTCCACAATACTGCAGAAGCTGCACAGATCCATCACGCTTCATTCAATTAAACCCTGAGGTACTTGAACGCCTCCACTTGAGGCAGAATCTCACCCCCAACCTGGAGAGGACGGTCCACCCAGTTCAGACCGAGGAGCGAGGCCTCAGATTGACCTTCACCCCTCCCAGACTCTCGAAGCTCTCGAAGGTAATCGCTGCATGAACATCAATATAACTCCGTAACTTGAAGTCAGTATTCAAGATGGCCACACAAAACTGGCTGCAACTCACTGATACTGGGATCAACTCTGAAACCAGCTGCACGTCTAGATCACTTTAAACTAAAGGGCAGAGTTCCCGAACAGTAAAAACAAACCAGCTGAACTAAAATTTAACATCTCAGGTGTTGAGAGCCAACGAGGAGAGGTGGGTCTTAGCACGAGGTGTAGTAGTAGCTGAGAGTCATCCCTAACACACACTCTGACTGCTCGCACTTTGTGCACGACCTTCACTTTAAACTGTCAAAACTGAAAACATGCTCTCTACAGAACTACACTTCAAATGGACCAGAATATCCCTTAACAGGTGTGTGTGTGTGTGTGTGTTCACCTGGCCACAGCCACTAACAAAGCTGCCTATAGTGTAAAACACACACGTGACGTTGTGGAGGGAAACACAGTTGTTTCACAAGCAGAATGCGCGCACACACACGCACGTGCACACACATGCACACAGTGTTCAGAGCTAATTCTATAAGGAGTTCAGCATGTCTCCCCTGAAACCAGCAGTCCAATTCGCTTGATTTCTCCACACACACACACACACACACACACAAACACACACGACTGTATTGAGGCTTGCTAACAGTGTTTTTCATTAGGAGCTGCTGGTTAGAGCTGCAATCCAATTTGAAGTGCACGCTGGCAGAGAGGCGAGCCGTGTGTTTTTATTTGGATTTAATCCGTTCGATTGGGACATTTTATTAGTGCAGCGTTTGGGTTCAGGGGACGGGACAGAACTCTGGGTTACCATGGTACCTGGGAGCACCTGCAGGGGTCCTGAGTGGGGTTCTGGTGAGCTCAGAGCAAAATGTGTCGTGTGGCAGGACAAGGATGAGGCTGGACGTCCACGGCTGAAAATGTCAGGATGAAAATGAGAGTTTTAGTTCTTCGAACACGCCTGAGATCCGTTAATCCCAGAAAGAGGAGTTCCACAGAGCCCCATGGAACCGACAGATAACTGAGCTTTGCTGGTCCAGACAGAATCCTCCTTTAACAGGAGGTGCTGAAGCTGCTCCATCCATCCGTTTGTCTTCTTCTTATCATTTTTAGGTCTCAGGGAGCTGATGTCTCACTGAGAGGAGGGGACACCTGGACAGGTCTCCTGTCCATCACAGGGACAGAGACAACCATTCACTGTCTCTCTCTCACCTATGGACAATTTAGAGTTATCAATCAGCCTAACATGCATGTTTTTGTTCTGTGGGAGGAAACCGGAGTAAGCACGCATGCACGGAGAGAACATGCAAACTCCACCCAGAAAGATCCTCGAGCAGGAGGTGAACTTGCAACCTTCTTGTTGAGAGGTGAGACAGGTTGAGAGGTTTTAGCTCTTGTTACCCTGATTTTAGATTTTTGAACTTGTTTCTTTGCTTTTGGCTGATAGGTCCTGTCCCCCCCACCACCCCCACTGATTTTAGCTGTTCTCTAATTTCCCTGCTTCTATCAGCTTCGTCCTTGCTTCTAGCTGTCCTGTTTCCCTTCTTTTAGCTGTTAGGTTTCCCTGCTTCTAGCTACCAGCTCCTGTGTCCTTACTATTAGCTGCCAGTTCTTGATACTCTGCTTTTAGCTGTTTGCTTTTGTTTCCCTGATTTTAGTTGGTAGCCCCTATTTCCCTGCTTCTGGATGTTAGCTACTGTTTCCCTGCTTTAGCTGTTAGCTCTTGTTACCCTGATTTTTAGCTGTTTACCTGATTTTAGTTGTTGGCTCCTGTTTCCCTGCTTTAAGCTGTTAGCTCTTGTTACCCTGCTTTTAGCTGTTATTTCCCTGCTTTTAGCTGTCAGAACTTGTTTCCTTGCTGTTAGCTCCTGTGTTGCTACTTGTAGCTGTTAACTTGTATTTTGCTGCTTGGAGCTTTTATGCTTCACATTCCAACACATGCTCTCGATGGCATGGTACACCTGTCTGTGTCTTGCCTGTCTGTGTCTTGCCTGTCTGTGTCTCGCCTGTCTGTGTCTCGCCTGTCTGTGGCTCAGCTGTCTGTGGTCAGGTTGGTGCTGCTGGTGTGGACCAGAAGTTGGACCCATGGACCAGAACCATGAGACTCGGGAGCAGAGTTTGGGTTCAGGTGGAGAGAGAGGAGGGGGCGGAGCCTGAGGGTCCACCTTTATTCTGATCACACTCCGCTTGAGAGAGGAGCCGAACCCGGTTCTACACGGACCGAGGCATCAGGGCGGTTCGGACGCAAACTTCTGTCTCCGTCCTGAAGTTGATCCAAACACAGGTTTCGGGATCAGAACCGATCGCGGATTGAAGCTGCAGGGAAGACGCGCAGTTTTCCAGATCCGGGACCGGGTCCAGGTTTTGAGCCTCATCAGAACTCTTTGGGTTCGGCTGAAGTGATTTCATCAGAGAATAACGCACGCGCTCAGCTGTGCGTGAGCCCCCCTCCCCACGCCCTTTGTGAGGACAAACCCGCAGCTGCTGGCAGACATACCGACACAGTCCGGACCGAACCCGAACCCGAGTCAGAGCCCAGCTCCCTGCGCCCCCCCCCCTCACCGAGACACCTGCAGCCGGTTCTGGTCCGGAGAGCCCAGGACGGGATGCTGTTCTGTCAGGGAGGTCCGGTGTGAAGAGGAGGAGGAGGAGGAGGCTCCGGAACCGGCTGGTGGCAGAACCGAACCCCTCAAAGATCAGCTGATTGTGGAGCGCAGCGCGCGCAGAACCAGGACCAGGATCTGGGTCTCGGTCTGGATCTTTGGACTACAGACCGAACCGAGAAAAAGAGAAATGTTTTTAATTTCTCCAGTTTTTCTTGTTTTTTCTTTTTAAACATAATTTTTGGGCTCCGCTCCGGAACCACCATGACCCGGGTCCACAGAGCCCGGTCCGAAGGTTAGTCCAGAACTAAATAAAATCCAAGAGCCACACTTCTATTGCGCTCCATCAAGAACCGGTTGGACCCAAGAAAACCCAGGCACCCAGTCCGGTTCTTGAGCCGGGAGCGCACAGGAGACCAAGACCAGAACCAGAACCATGATCAGGATCTTCCCGGATTTCAGCGTCCAGGTGACGGCCTCAGCTGCCGGGACCGGGGGCGGAGGAGGCGGGGGGATGGTGACCGGACCCCCGGTGGGTCGGGTTCCGATCCAGGTACCCGGAGCGACGAACGGAACCCCGCAGAGCGCGCAGGGGATCTCCTCCTACCAACAAAGGTAAGTCCGGAGGAGCCGAACCTGGTTCAGGTTCGGGACTTGGACTGAGGTTTCTCTGGTTCTGAGCTCCTCCTCAGATCCAGAACCCAGACTGGTGTTCTGGTGGACATCTCTGACTCAGTGGGGTTTAAACTGGACCGAGCTTAGGTCCAACATCAGAGTCCATGATGAGCAGAAAGTTTTTATTTATATTAAAATAAACAGATTTAGTTGATAAAATAAGATGAAACGAGATAATTTCTGAGTTTTATTCAAATAAATGACTCAAATAAAACATGTTCCCTTTTTATTACATTTAAACCCGTTTTTAAATCCTGAAATCTAAACATGAATTTTGTGACTTCATTAAATCAAAAACATTTATTTAGAATAATTAATATTTATTTACAATAAAAATAAGAGTTTAAAGAATAAAGTTTAGCTTTGAGCTCCTTGGTCCAGAACAGTTCCCTCCCTGTTCCTCAGGTTCTTTTCTCCTCAACAAGTCTGTGGGCCCGGCCCCCTCCTCACCCCCCCTCCCTGCAGCCCTGTCCACAGAAAGGCCCCCTGTGTTCTGGTGTCAGCTGAGTCCAAACGGGACATAAATCCCAGCGTGGGGACAAACAGGAGGGACAAGGAGCTCCTCCTGGTCCTTGAAGTGTCCCCGCAGAGAGGGGTTTGTCTGTGACCCGTCAGAACCTCTCTGGTTCCGTGGGGTGAAGGCTCTCTTAGCAGCAGAGCCCAGTTCTGGTTTCGTCTTAACAGCTGGGAGGTAATCTGTTCCCACATTCCGCTCCATTCTCCACGTCGCCTCCGTTTGGCTGCTCCCAGTAAGCAGAGCTGAGCTGCAGAGAGGAGCAGAACCCACAGAACCGGGTCCACTTCAGAACCACCAGAGTAAAAAATCTCATCCTAAGATTAAAATAAATAAATAGTTTTTATCTCCTTTATGTGAGTTCAGCTCTCATTCTGATACAATCTGGGCCCGTAGAACCGCTTCAGAACCCAAGAAACACCAAGACAGGTTCTGAAGGTGCCGGAACATCCTGGTTCTGATAAACCGAGTCCTTCAACATCTTGATTCTGTTTGACTATAAATAATGTTCCTGCTTTAGTCTCAAATCTGCTGCTTGAAGCCATTAAACAGAACAGAACTGGGTCCAGTGGAGCGGTTCTGGAGGACGTGTCCTGTCCTGGGCTCTGAAAGTTGTGGTTCTGGGGCCACGTGCGGCTCGTTTGTAAGAGAAAAGGTCCGTCTGGTGAAGAAAAGGTGAAAACGTCATAAATTCAACGTCCAGCCGCACAAACTCTAGTAAACGGTCCAAATGATCCAAACGGTCCAAACGGTTCAAACGATCCAAACGGTCCAAACGATCCAAACGGTCCAAACGGTTCAAACGATCCAAACGGAACCTCCGACCTCGTGTGAAGTTACCGGAGATCAAACGAGCTGCGCTTTGATCCAAACTTCAATCAAAGTTTGAGTTCAGCAGAAAAAATCCAAACGAATGACTGACAGCTTGTCCATCATCTTTACCCACTTCTTCCTGTCCCGGTCACTGGTGCCCATGTCCAGCTATCACAGGCAGGGGACACCCTGGACAGGTCTCCAGTCCATCACAGGGACACATGGACAGGTCGGTCCATCACAGGGACACGGAGACAAACGAGGCAACCACTCACTCATTCACACCTGTAAGGACAATTCAGTTACCAGTCAGTCGAACATGTATGTTTTTGGTCTGTGGGAGGAAACTGGAGTACCTGGATAAAACCCACGGAGGGAACATGCAAACCCCACAAAGGCTCCTCGGCTGGGATTTGAACTGGCGACCTTCTTGCTGAGAGGTGGCAGCTCTATACCAACTGAGCCCACCGTGCCGCCCTGACATACAGCTGGTCCCAATGAAAACTGTTCCTGATTTTCCAGAACCTGAACCCTCAGTTGGCCTCGGTCTTTGTCGACGATTTCATGAAATGTTCTTTTTATTTGTGGAGGCTGCCGAGGCTCCAACGAAAGGATTCACTGCAGTTTACCCACAATCCATTGCATTCACTGCAGTTTACCCACAATCCATTGCAGTTTGAAGCGTGCTCTGTACACGATTTGGTGGAAAAGTCCTGTTGTCAACAACAAAATCCTTTGGTGCCTGAAGATGAGATGAACTTATTTCCTCCGTTTAATGTCAGTGTTTCCATCAGCTGGAAGGATCAGAGCTGTGACCCGTCAGAGCCGTGACCCATCAGGGGTCAGAACCGTGACCCGTCAGGGGTCAGAGCCGTGACCCGTCAGAGCCATGACCCGTCAGGGGTCAGAGCTGTGACCTG
>NC_056518.1:30602861-30612630 GCF_014905685.2 Nematolebias whitei | reverse complement strand
ATCCGGTCAAAGCGGAAGTGATTCAGGACGCATGTGCACAGAGCCTAGTGTGGCCCCTCTGCAGAGGTTTCTTATCACTTTAACCTAAAACAAGATGGCCCAGGCTCATATTTATGTATAAGTATGAGTCATGGTCAGTATTCATGTAAATATATTTACATTGATAATCTGAGCAGATGTTTCTATACAAATATTTACAGTAAGTCTTATTTTTTACTGTAGTTTGACTGTTTTTCTGGATTCAATGTGTATTAAGATGATTGTTACTTATTGCGTTGATAATGACTTATGTTTCTGTTTAGTGATGAAACAAAAAACAAAAATTAAATTAAATTAAAAATTAAATCCAAACTTGCGGCAGGTTGATGTAAAAGTAGGAAGTAGTTTGTGCATCTGTTGGAGCTTATATCACGTCAGCACGAACGTACAGACCTGCCTCTATCATGTCCAGCACGTGCAGGTTCTGCTAACTTGAAGCGAGTTATAGTGGTCCAGTCAGGATGTAGCAAAGACCTGGACCGATTCCTGTCCATTAGAGAGGCTCACCTCTTTGAAGATTGATGATCTGATCTGTTGGAGATCAGTCTCAGCTACTACCACACTAAGTTGTACCTCAGTACCTTTTAATATGACGGCCTTATAGATCAGTTGGCTGTGGCGGCCATCTTGAATCAGATTTATAAAGCTCATTAGTTGCAGGTGTGCATCCTTTGGTTGCTTTGAGTTTGATTAAATCTGTCCACTGGTTCATGAGATATTTTGCTGACAGATGGGCAGATCCATGATTGCCCCGCCATTCCTGGCAGCTGGTGACCTGTTAAATCCTGGATGTAAATGAGACCGTAACACCTGAAATCGGAGGTTTGGGTCGTCTCTGAGCAGCAGCTGCTTATTTTTCATCTGTTTGCTTTGAAAGAGCAGGAAGTGGGCCGAGAGGTCAGAGGTCAAACGTATGGAGCTGAAATGAGCCAGCACAGCTGTTCGGCTGTCTGCCTCAGCCGAAGGTTCTGTCCCGTCGTTTGTTCTGGAGGCAGGAAACTCGTACCTGACGGAAGTCGTGTTCATGCTGTCAAGCGTGTGAATTATCTGATGTCACCTCATCTTTGTGCTCGTCGCTCCGAGCGAATCGGCTGATTAAACTCAAGACGGTCACCCCTATTGGTTCTGACCCGATTCTTCAGGACATCAGGCTCTCTGGATCTTTTCCAACCCGTAATTTGGTTCCACAACATCCAACGTGTTTTAAAGTGATCTGAGGGCTCAGCCACTTGTTGTTCAGGTAGTTTCTGATGTTTATTTGTTTGTGATGAAACTCGAGTCCCTCGCTTATCAAACTGTTTAGTTTTAGTTTTTATTTTTATTTTCCAAAATAAAAAGCCAGACGCCTGACTCTGATCTGTTATAAACAGTATTTTATTAGTACTGCATCATCAAGGACCAGAAAACAATCTTACAAATCACTTGAATATTATTACAAAAACTAAAGTAAGGTAATGATTTATCAAATATATTTATAGCCAACATTGAGTCATGATATTTGATGGCACCACACCAGTAAAACAAAAACAACTGACACAATATAGAATCACCACTGAAGAATTTATTTATTTTATGAAATACTTTATTACAAAAACAGACATGATGCAGGCCGTCAAACAGTTCATCAGTAAGAATTTGAAATGTTTAAAAACAATCTAAATCCAATTTTTCTATTCTTTTAGATCAGGCAGAAAGAGCTCATTGTTTTTATTTTTACTGTTTGTCTCGTTTTAGATTCACTCCTCCTCCCACAGTTTAGAAAACCCAAATTAAACACATGAAATTCCTGCAAACAATCCCAGACTAACACTTTTTACACAGATGTTGGTATTTAGTCGGCTCGGATTATTGGAGAGCAAGTCTTTGCTGTAGCTGCTTTGTGCCCTTCATCGTTTCTGCAGAACTTCAGTTTTGTTCTCGTCTTCATCCCGAGTCATTCCTTCTGAAGCAACAGCGTTTTGGTTGATTTCTGTTTGGAGAAGAACACATCCATTTCCAGGTAGAGAGCCAGCGTTCAGTGCTGGTACCGTCCCCGCGCTGCGTGGAAGAACCAAGACTGAGTTTAAAACCCACCAAGGCGGCGAGAAGTGAAGAGAAATGAACAAATCGTTTAAAAACCGACTGACGAACCGAACTGCGGCTGCAGGAGAGGTGTTTCACTCCCTCATCGACCTGATTGCCTCGCTGCAGAGGATGTCCCTCTGGAGGACTCCAGGTCTTCAGCATGCTGGATAAGAGCCTCTTACTGCCCAGCAGGAGAGTTTGGTTACACCCCCCCCCCCACACACACACACACACACAGAGGAGGCAGGTGGGAGAGAACACCTGCCTGATTGCTCAGAACCTCACTGAGATTAGTTTAATAACGTGACTAAGATCAAATGAAACTGAGGAAATGACATTTGAGCAACAGTAGTTAACCCCCTCCCACCTGTTGTGTTGGTTTGTCCCTCCTGTTGTGGAGGATCAGTAAATCGTCTGAGCCTCTTCAGGCATTAGCAGCACCCCCCCCCCCCCCCCACCCCCGCTTCACGTTTCAGCTGCAGTGAAGCACCCTGATCACTGTTCTCCTGTTCTTCTGCACGTTCTGACCCAGTCTGCCTCCTGCAGCGCTGGAACAAGATCTCATCAGAACAAACAGCGTGACGAGTCCAGATCTGCTCAGACCTCATTAGACATCAACAATGTTTGGTAGAGCCAGCCCAATTTGGAGTTACACAGCTCAGATCACTCACTGTACAGTACTGAGATTATCTCAGTTACCTCAGATTACCTCAGATTAAAACAGAGGAACTTCAGAAACTGAGCAAAACTGTGAGAAGGTGAAGAAGATGGCTGTGGTGCTGGGAGACACACTTGACACCCTCTCCTCCTCTTCCTCGCTGAGGCGAAGCCCCCCCCCCCCCACACCGTGGTCAGCCTATCGTGCGGAGAGACTGTGTGAGGGGGTGGTCTGTGTGGAGCGGAGTGTTGGAGCGTGATTCTTTTAGTCCAGCTTGTGTCTGTCATGTGAACAGACTGATGGATGTAAACATGGTTATCAGAGGAAAGAAGAACCGTACGTCTGCTGCTACAACTGAATATACGTTTGTCTGGGGGGGGGGGGGGGGGGGGGTGACAGGAAACATCTCTGCTCAACAACGGAGCAGCAGCAGTTTGTCCTAAATATCCAGGCGGTGCTCCGTCACACAGCCTGGTTCTGTCCCAGAGTCTGGTTCTGTCCCAGAGTCTGGTTCTGTCCCAGAAAGTCTGGTTCTGTCCCAGAGTCTGGTTCTGTCCCAGAGTCTGGTTCTGTCCCAGATGGAGGAAAATATGAAAATAAAAATGACGTTGCACGGCTGAAGCGTTTTACCTCCATCTAAAGGACCTAAACATTTTGTTCTTTACACAAAGCTGTTTTTGTTCACCAGCATCTTGAACCTCCTTCCTGTTCTGACACTGTGTTCTCATTAAAACATGTAAAATAAACTAACTCCAGGAAATACACCACACCTGCTCTCAGGCTCAAAGTGTAATCCTTTCATGGCGCCACGTCAGCATGGAGGTCTTCGGCCTGTAGCTGCCTCCTGATGGTGTCCAGCAGAGTTGTCCTGCACCGACGCGGACCTGAGGTCCAATTTGTAAGAACGCTGTGAGAATGTGCAGCAGGTGTGGAGAACGTGCTGCTGACCTGCAAAATGTGCAGCAGACATGAAAAACAGGAGGGGGACGTAGAACGTTTAGAAACATCATGATCACCTTCACACTGAAGGCTTTAACTATTGTGCTGCAATGCACTGACTTCATCCTTTCTCATCTTCCTCAGTCTGTCTCTTTCCTGTGTCTTCTACCTCCTTCCTCTCCCGTGTCTTCTTCCTCTTCCTCCCATGCCTTTCCTCTCTTCCTCTTCTCCTGTGTCCTCTTTTTCTTCCTCCTCTCACGTGTCTTCTTCCTCTTTCTGTCGACGGCAGAAGATGTAATCAGCTCAGAGCTGCTGACTCGGCAGCTTCTCACCTCAGGACCAATATCTACCTGTCCTTGAAAACACACACTCCAATTATATCTTAGATTGGTTACACATACCCTCCCCCCCCCCCCACACACACACACGGGTTGTTTTTATTACTCTTTCACACTTTTAAAGTTTCCTTTTAATAGAATTTTGAAGTGTTTTTTGGTCTCTTGTGTTCTCCACATTTTGTCTCGTTCCGTTGGCTCCTCGCAGCCTCGCATCATTCCTTCTCTGTTCTTGTTTAACACTTTAATTATAAAATGCCTCCTTTGATGCCTCCTCTGATCCCAACCTGACCTTTGACCCCCCAGGTTCTGTTCCTGTCACTGGGCAGAATCAGATGAGAGGGTTTTATTCTAATAGAAAAATATCCAAACTGGATTTTTGGAACAGAAGTGGACTCTGTGGTCCGTTCTGCTCATGAGGTTCTGAAGTTCTCCGTTCTGTCAGCAGAACAAATCTCACTGATGCTCACTGACAGCCGTTCCAGTTGACAAACTGTAGGAGTTGGTTGAAACCTTTAATAAGAGCTGGTTGTTGAGCTGCTGCATCTTTGTATTCTGTAGTTTGGGTCAGACGTGAGCCATGAACAGTTACGAGGGTCCAATATTTAGATTAAATGGTTCCACATGAACATCTGCCCATTTATTTCCCCCTTTGTGTCCGAAGTGACCAAATGAACGCGTTCCATGAATGAAGTTTTTATCTTGGACCAGGACATGGGTGTTTTTACTGCAGCTATGTTTTAAGTTTCTTTTTAACTTTAGCTTTCTCGTGAGAGTTTGATGAAACAAACGCTTGAAACATTTCTTCTCAAAATAATAATAATCTGTACGGTTCAATGTGGGACTTGAAAGCTGCAGGACACAAGCAGAGTCTAAAAAATGCTTTACTTTACAAAACTGTAATAAAAACTAACAGGAAATGTGAATATATGGTTGGACTTACTCGTGTGAACTTTGTTTGTGTGGAGCTGCAGGTAAAGCAGCTGCTGCAGCTCTGAGATCAGCCACATTCTCTGTTGATTCCATCCCAGGAGGAATCAGTCTGTCTCTCTGCCCGTCTGTCCATTCATCCGTCTGTCATCCATCCATCTGTCTATCTGTCCGTCTGTTTCTGGTCTGTTTTCTGCCCTCGTTACCTTTTCTCCTCTCACCTTGGCCACTGGTGGAGACGGAGAGGAAGGAGATGTGAGGGTGAAATAATTATTGATTCTTCTGATAGGATGGATGGACGGCGGACAGGATGGGACGCTTCAGCTGGACAAAAATGATTTAAATCAGATAAACGGCATCAAAGTGTGTCAGACTGCAGCTAAAAACAAGTCAAATAACAAATGTATCCATTTAATTTGTAGAATATATTTATTCAAATATTGATGAAATAATTCAGATTTATGTAAAATTTCATGTTTCATCTTGTTTGCTTAAACAGATAATCTAGTTATAAATAGCTTACCTGTCACAGATGACTCATTGATTGGCCTCAATTTGGATCCGAACGGTGTCGGTTTTCAACAGTGCGCTAACGTTAGCTTAGTCCTCAGCTAACTCGTCCACATGAGAAAACATCAGCCGAAACAACTTGGTTAAATTTTGTAGCTGCGTGCGTTTTTTTTATCCGCTATAAAAACACACTATTATTCTACAAACTATGAACAACTAATTCTAATGACAACGCTTATTATATTATATAATATTACTATTTATTATTCCACCATGTTCAGACATTTGTAGGTAAAAAAAAAAAAAAAAAAAAAGTGGACATCATTAAATGTGCCATTAGAAAAACATAAATTTTGTTCAGTTTTCCGTGTTTGACCGTCTCAGCTGAGCTGAAGGTTCTAATACCAAACAATGGAAGTCACATGTGGGTTTAGAACCGACAACCTTTCAGAGCCGAGCGTCTGCGTCACCTTCAGGCCCATCAGCGCTGCAGCCTCCAAATTATTGTTGTCGCTCCTTCATGATGATTCTGCTGTGATTTCATGCACGTGTCTTCTAGTTATTGATGTCTGCACGTGCACACACACACACACACACACACACACATGCATATACACACACACATGCATATACACACACAGGCCCTATCATTTAATGAATGTGGCCTTCGTGCGCTCTGGGATTCTCATGCAAATGGCCGTCCGGTCGTACCGTCAGTTCTGGATGCAGCGTAAGGCTCGTGCGCAGCTGTTTGTGCACGGAGGTGGCCCTCAGAGTTCTCGTTGTGTCTCTGATTTCAGCCTCCTGGTCGCCTCCTCTTAGCGTCATGAATTTCAATAAAGTCTGAACGTTTTCAAAAGTTCACAGATCACAGAACCTTTCTGAAGGAACAAATACAATCTGAGCTGGTGTCGGTCACCGAGCAGCCGAACCAATTATCAGAGGCACACCGAGTAAAGAATAAACAGCCGAATATACATTTAAATATCCTGGGTACGAGTAAAATGAGACGTGTTTGAGGTGCTCCAATCTGCTCCTGCTTCCTGCCCTGTAGGAGGCGTTCAGGATCACGAGTAGCTGTGCAAGAACGTTGTCCTCCTGCACGTCAACAATCGGAGCACACTCACCGGTTCTGTCGGTACTTGACCTCTCTTCCTGTTCTGATCAGGGGCCAGCCAGCTCTCACAGCGCCGACATGTTCTGTTCTCCAGGCAGAGGAAGAGCTTCTGGACTCACGTTAAAGCTCAGGTCCTCATCTAGAGGCCCAGAAGCCTTGGGGTTCTGCTCCATGTCTTCAGAACCAGCTGCTGAGGGAGTCATCACAAACATCTGTTAGTTGTGCTTTTTACCTCGTGTGGACAGAGACCAGTTTTATTTCTAACCAGAGAAAAGCTTATTAATGAATGATTTTAGCTGAAAGCAGCTGAAAAACAGCTGCAATTGGAACGAGCTGAAATAAGCAGAGAGGCTGAACACTAAAAAGTCTGAAATAAGCAATAAAGAAACTGAAATGAGCAGAAAAGAACTGAAGCTGGCACAGAACAGTAGCTTAAAAAGCTGAAAGGAGCTGAACAAAGCAGTAAAATGTTTCAGGAAATGTTTTTTTGGTTTAGGATTTATTGAAGTGGATCTAACGTTTCAGAGCGAGGTGCTGAACGAATCCCGGATCAATAACTAGAAAGATTTAGAAACCTTCAGTGAATATTTCTGGACTGATTCTAATAATGGGGAGCTCCTTCAAAACATCAGACTGAAAGGTTCAGCTTTCAGAACCAAGACCCAGAACTTTAATTGGGTTTGTCTCATTCCATCGGTGTCCTCCGCCCCATCCACAGACGTCCAGCAGTCCACTTGGTCCTGGTTCCCCAGCAGCTGACGCGGACCACAGGACCGGCCTGGCATCATCTCTCCAAACAAGCCGAATGTAAATATATTTATACGGCGGTGGAATGAGTTCAGTCGTCTGTTTACTGGCAGCATATTGTCTTGTTGGGCCAAATTAAAGGGAGATTCCATTAATTTGTCCGGCTCGGCCCGTTGAGGTGAATTAGCATTTCTATCTTGCAGCTTAGTGAACACTCATTAAGAAACAGAACTGCTGAAGTTGTAAATTTCAGTGAATCAAAGTGCACTCACTCTTACTTTTCCACTGCTCGACCTCCAGAACCCTTTGATAGACGTGCCCCCCTCCCCCACCCCCGTTTGCGTGTGCGTGTGCGCATGTGTTGTTGTTTATTGGAGTGTGAGGTCCATGACAGCTATCAGCGGCTCATTCACTACATTAATGAGAATGATAGCAGCTTTAAGAGACTGTTCCACACTCTGACCAAACTCATTAACACGGCCTCACATTTAAATACTCTGCTCTTCTTCCTCCCCCTCCTCTTCATCACTCTAACTTTAGCTGTCCACTCCTTTTCGCTCTTCTTTGGCTCTGCAGCTGAACGTTGCTTTACTTTCACACTTTTAATCGCTTCACGACAGATTATTTCAGTTTGTCGTCTCGAACGGCTCGACTCGAGAGCAGCTTGCTCTCCCTTCACCTCACGTTACAAAAAGCTCCATTTTGACCGACCTGAATCATAACTAGAGCAGACGTGGGCAACATATGGCCCGAGGGCCAAATGTGGCCCCTGGACAATCTCCATTCGGCCTTAAAATTCTTAACTGTAAATAACTTTTAAACAGGTTGATGAAAACAATAATATCTTAGACAAATACATGAAAAGCCTTTTGGGTGAAGATGAGCTAAAACCTTTAAGTCATCTTGTTCCCAGGATTCGACTGAACTAAAACGACTCCAAAAACAAGCAACTTATTTAAGCTGACAAATATATTGTCCCAAGAGAGCATGTCTTATATTCCTAAGGGGAGACATTTGTATCCAGAAGGCCACAAGACAAATGTCTTCCAGATTGTCCATCTTTTTTTCAGTCCTCTGAGTGGCCCTTGGATTGATTTAAATGTCTTGATTTGATCCTCTGGATGAAAATGTTGCCCAGCCCTGAGCTAGAGAAACATTTCCCATGAAAACGCAGCAGGAAAGCTTATTGCTGAAGGATTTTAGCTGAAAGCTGCTGAAAATCAGCTGAAATTTGTACAAAAAGCTGAACAGAGCAGAAATGTAAACGTAGAAGCTGAAATAGGCAGAGTGGATACAAAAAGGTTACAGAAATAAGCAGGAAAAAATGAAATTAGGAAAAAAGTAGCTGAAAAAGTGAGAACAAGCTGAAGTTGACATGATTAGAAAGAAGCACAAAACTGTGGAAATGAGCACAAAAAAAAATAAAAAAGGCTAAGCAGAAAATTGACCTTAGAATCTGAAAATTCAGATTAAAAGCTTCATTTAGCTGAAAGAAGCAGAAAACAAAGAGAGCTCCATTCATTTTCAAAGAGGAAAACATGGCTGACGGAGCTAAACATTTCAAAATGTAAAACTGACACCAGCAGTCTTTACTTTTACTCCTCGTGGTTGTTGGTTCCTGCTGTTGCTGGTAATCTGGATCACTAAACTAATTTCTGCTCACACCTGGTTTGAACATCTGGATGTAGTAGATGAAAGTAATTTGACACGACTGGACGTGAACTTATATTTACAAAATGTACATCTAGAGACTCTTAACAGGGATTGCCATTTTTCAAACCCTATTTATTTGAGTTGGTCCCTGGAAATGTCCGCCATCTATCTAAGAGGGGGTCAGACAGATCGGTGCTCGCACTTCCAGATTAAATGGATCAACTCATCCTCCGGTCCAGTAGGTGGTGCTGGTCCTAGTCCATTAGGCAGTACTGGTCCTGGTCTAGTAGTGGTTATATCTCCGGTCGTTTGGACGTTTGTTGAATTTTGCAGTGTCTCTGCGTTGTTGTGGGTGATCATGTTTTTACAAACATGACTGGAATCAAATACCTGAACAGGAAATTATGTCATGTTCTCCAACTGAGAGCAGCCAATCAGAAATCATCTCCAGGCCCTGGACTTAGTGTGTGTCAGTAAAAACGTTTTAACGTTCACATTCCTGATTCGTTCTGAAGACATTAATCTGTGCATCTCATTTGTCTTCAGTTGTAAAAGGAGCAGCTGATGCTCTTTGAAGGAGTTACGATTTACTTTATTTCTCATGACTTCCTGTTCTTCCTGTTAAATATGAAGATTATTTCTCATGACTTCCTGTTTTACTGCTAAATATGAATATTTCTCATGACTTTCTGTTTTACTGCTAAATATGAATATTTCTCATGACTCCCTGTTTTACTGCTAAATATGAATATTTCTCATGACTTCCTGTTTTTACTG
>NC_056518.1:30600358-30602851 GCF_014905685.2 Nematolebias whitei | reverse complement strand
TTTTACTGCTAAATATGAATATTTCTCATGACTTCCTGTTTTACTGCTAAATATGAAGACTATTTCTGACGACTAGGTGTCAGCACAGATGTTCAGTGGGTGAGGCGTCCAGATGTTTCCTGGCAGCTCTCAGAGAGTGACGGTGTTTTGTTGGAGGTTTTTTTTTCATGTTTGCTTTCATTTAGAAACTGAAGCCTTTCGTCTTTCCTTTAACACATGTTTTATTAAAATGCAGATTCATCTTGAATCTTGTTTCATTAAACAAATCAAACTTCTACTTTAAAACTTTAATTTCATATTTCTGAGCAGCTGTTTGACAATTGTGACAACAGATAACTTCTAAAGCAACAACAACACTGAACTTTGTTCCTGACTCAATCAGCCGCTGCTTTTATGAAAGTCTTTATGATATTCCATTTTTCTTTCCGTCTCTTTCCCACGCTGCTGCCATCTCTTCATGTAAATCCTCTTTTCTCCTCCTCCTCCTCCTCCTCCTCCTCCTCCTCCAGCATTAGTCGCCTCAACAAGAATAATCCCTTTTTAAAGATGTAATAAAACTATCAGACGGACTAAAATCAGAGAAGAACATGTAAGAGGTTTAAGACGGATCTCGACTTGGCTGCTCTTCTACAAAATCTGCTCGTGACTTCAAAGGAGGCAGTGCTGGGCCTCCTCCTCCTCCTCCTCCTTTAATGTTAGACGAGGCAATGCCGGGCCTCCTCCTTTAACGTTAGAGGAGGAGGAAGCACTGGGCCTTGTCGTCCTCCTTTAATGAATGAGAAGAAGGTGGATGATGCAGCGCCGGGCCTCCTCCTCCTTTAACGTATGAGGAGGAGGAGAAGGATGTAGTGTCGTGCGCCAAGTCTCCTTTTCTGACCAAGGAGGAGGCAGCGCTGGGCCTCCTCCTCATCCTCCTTTTACGTATGAGAAGGAGCAGTGTGAGCTGTGAAGCTCATTAGGAGTGAACCCTTAGGTCTTATTCTGAAGAGGAGACCTGATGAGGAGACGCTCGGGTCTCCTTCAGTTCTGGTTTCCTCTCAGGTTCTGCTCGACTGTCCGTTGTAGAGTTACGGTCTGGATCCACAGAACCGCTTTGCTTCTGTTGCAGAGAAACAAACGAAAAGACACAAACTGTCCCCCTCCTGACGTTTGGATCTTTGTTGGAACCGGGTCTGTGTGGAACCGGGTCTGTGTGGAACCGGGTCCGTGTGGAACCGGGTCTGTGTGGCAGAGCCATTGGTTGGTGCTTCAGGGTTCAAATCTCACCTGAGGCCTTTCTGTGGGGGGTTACTCGCTCCCTGTGTGCATGTCCCCAAACATTGTTTATTTTAGTAAGAAACTTTTGATGGATGAAATGAGTCGTGTTGGGGGCGTGTCTGGCTGTGACATCAGGTGTCAGGTGATGGATGTCGGTCGTCATGGTAACGTGTGTTTCCCATGAACACCTTGAGTTTGTGTCTGCTGACTGCTGAATAAAGATCCGTCCTCCTGCAGCTGAAACAAACCTCAGCTCCAGTAATCACTCGGTCTGGTCCCAGGAGCCGGTTCGGTCCAGGCGTGTTGAAGCGGACGTGCAGAACTGGACCTGCTTGCCTTCATGAAGCTTGTTAAATTATTAGGAACAGAACCGTTGTGTTCCATTGCTTCAGAGTCCGTGTTGCTCGTCTGCTGGTTCAGACTGTCCCAGGTTCTGATTCTGGTTTCCGTTTTTTGTTCTGCATGTGCTCGTTTCAGAGGCACTGCAGGGGAGCTCATACCTGTGTCTCTGCAGCGATCAATCGGACCTCATTCGACACACATCGCCGGGTCAGACCAGAACAACTGAAAGGAGAGACAATAGGATGGAGCTGCCGCTGTAGAAAAGAAACGGAGCAGGGAGTCTGACGTATTTCATCAGCTGCTTCTGTCAATTTTTAATTCTCAATAACTTATTGAAAGAGGCGGTGGTGTCTGCGATCGATGCGATCTATACGCTGCTCCACCGTGCCACACTTTTCCCTCTATTGAAATCAGTCCGATGCTGCAGCCTGCCTTCGAGTTACAATAAGGAACATTTAACCCAACAAACTGTTCGTTTTAGTCCAGCTCTTTAAAACAACACTCATAATTTGTTAGTGGTAGGTTTAAGTGTGTGTGTGTGTGTGTGTGTGTGTGTGTGGAGGCAGTAAATGTTCATTCTTTTCCTGAAAACACACAATCCTTCTTATTTTCCTTTTCTTATCCTCTTTCATTTTCTCTCCTTTCTTCCTCTGGGGCTTGTTCATATGTGGCAGTGCCCCCCCCCCCCCCCCCAAACACACACACACACACACACAACCGCTCTCTGCCCCCCAGTGTGTGGTGGCGGCATGGCAAATTAAATGTAAGGCTATATGTCGCCACCATCCAGATGACAAATGACATGTGGTAATCGTCTTAGCTCTGATAGCAGCTGTAGCCTGCGGTGACACACACACACACACACACACACACACACACACACACACACACACA
>NC_056518.1:30596630-30600348 GCF_014905685.2 Nematolebias whitei | reverse complement strand
ACACACACACACACACACACACACACACACACACACACACACACACACAGTCGTGTTTTTATTTCACTGCATTCTTGTTTTACTTCAGCATTCTGGGTTTGTGCGTTTGTTTGGATTCATTTTGTGAATGAGAGTTTTAACAAACGTCTCTTCAGCGTTCAAAGAACTTCATGTCTCAGGACGTCCTGAGACATGTCCACATGTCATGTCTCACATCAGTCTGGGCTGAGGGGTCCTCCTGGTTGGGGTTCTGTGGTCTCCAGGTGAATCAACGCAATCAGAACTAGTTTCTATCTTGCATTGAAACATTCGGGTTTTGAACGTCTGTTCTCTGAGCTGCAGTGGTTTTCGTCTGGTGGATAACTTTACGTTTCCTGCAGAGATGATGAAGCTTCAGTTGTTTAATGCAGATTGTTTGAAAACGTTCGGTTTTACACAAACGTTTCCAATAAACTGATCAGTAACGTGTCGTGGTCTGTTGAGCGTCAGGAATAGATCTGGATGTTCACTCAGAACTGGCTCGATGCCTGGCTTCATCTGTAACTTCACCAAGTCGTACCGGTGCAGCCGTGGTCATGTCTTTTTGAAATAATCAGTGTGCCGCAGGTCTCTTTGCACCACTGTTTGCTGAACCTGGCAGCCGCCCCGACGTCTCTTTATCCGGTGGTTCTCAAACTTTGATCTTTGATCAGTCAGACTTGTGACGTCGGCTCATCCAACAAGGACCTGCACGTTTTGATCCGTTTGACTCGGAGTGGATGCTGCTTGTATGAAATACTGACCCAACGCAACCGGACCGGCATGAAGTTCCAGTCAAGCATCTTAAGCTGTTTGATTTTAGCAGCTGAAGATTGATTTGTGTTTGACTGTAAAAAAGTCAGCCTTGCTCAAAGGCTGAGCTAAAGAGGCAAAACATTCCAGGAAACTTTGTAGAAACGTAAGGGGGGAGTTTAGGAAACACTCCAGATTAGAAATGTTCTCTTAGATGACAGAAAACACTCCAACAAAACACAAACACTGACTAAATGATTAATTAAAATAATAATGAGTATTTTTGGTGTTTTAAACATAAATGTTGGGATATAATAAAGAAACATCAGGTGGGGCTCAGAAAACATGGTCGCTTTGTTGAAAAATCTGTGCACGTGATAAAGCATAGTGCATGTAGGAGGCGTGGCCTCTCCACACCTGGAGGTGCAGGTGCGCTTTGTTTCAGTGAACCATAAATAAATCAAACACACTTTTTATGTTTACAGTAAAAAACATATGTAAATATTTCCAGGCATTTGTTGCATTTAGAAATCCAACAGGATAATCAGGGTTAGCTTGTATATGAATGACGGATTGGATGGAAGTCTGAAGGGTCGAGGGAGGGACACGTGCTGCTTATGAGATCAAAACAAATCTCAAGTGTTTTAGGTTAGATTGTGGAGAAGAGGCAGATGGAAGGCTGGAGCTGAAACTGAAAATGAAAAGATAAATGAGTGAAACGGAGGAACGACGGACAAGAACCTCCGTCTTTCTGTTGCTGTGCACAGAAAGGAGTGGGAATCCTCCTGGGGGGCTCTAATCCATCGACTCCCACTCTCCTCCCTCCATCTCTTTGTTTGTCCTCACAGGAGTGACAGAACCACCTCACTCTCAAATGGTCTCACTTTCAGCTCTCAAAGTACAGAAGTCTACGGGCTCGGTGCTGTTATCTGAAGTGGGTCGAGCCTGGACAGAACCGGGGACAGATGACAGTCGGTCGTACATTTGAACATGTCTGATATTAATCGACTCGTTAATCAATGATCAATAATTCAGATCATCCCTACATGAAGCAGCCACAGCTATAGGACGAGGCCTCCTGCTGCTGCACAAACTAAATAATTAGGTTTATTAACAGACTAACAGTTTATTCTGATTAACTGAGTACTTCAATGACCTGATGAACAGAAATCTGTGGAATTTTATCCTAAAGTACTTTGAACAGTTGCTGAGCAGGTTTCTCACTTATTTTGGAGGGAGACTTAACTTTCGAACGAACCTCGGCTGTTTCAGGATTTCTCCTAAAAGAGCTGAAGCTTGTTGCAGAAACTGGAGGCTTTGAGTTGAAAGTGACTGTTTCCAGTCCTCACAGCCTCCAGAGGGGCTGCGTCGGCTGAGCCAGGCGAATAAAGCTGAACAAACGAGCCGTGTTTTATTAACGAACTCTTCTTTTCACTGTAAATGATAAGTAACAGCTCCTGCTGGATCCAGAGCTGCAAAGAGGAGCTGAAAAAGGCTTTCGCCACCAGCGACAGCGTTGGCTTACATTTATGTTTGATTTGCTTTTAGCGGTTTGTAAAAATGATTCTAAAACAAAAATAAATCAGTTTGAGCTTTTCAGTGTGACTCATTACAACGTTGCTTTGTTCTCCTGTTTTAACCGTTCCTGAGTGTTGGAGCTGCTTCACCAAAACAAACGTTCAGGTTAGATTAAACTTTAGGGTTTTATCATGAGAAGAGCTTCAAGAGAACTTTGCTGAAGGCAGACAGAGAGCTGAAACTGCAGCCGATTCATCAGACAAAACCAAGCCATAACATGTTCTGGACCAGTTCTTTTTCACTGGTTTCATCCTAAAGCACGGGCAGCCCCCCCCCCCCCCCCCGCACAGCTCCTGAGAAGAGCATGTTGATGATTGATTAAAGTGAGAGTGCAGGGTACTTTAGTCCTCATATAAATCTCAGGGTTGTTGAATGCCCGCTCAGAGAAACTACGATCTACGAATCCCAACGAGCGAGGAGTTCTCATTCTGACTGGAGCAGGAAGCTGAAACAGGGGAGTTTACCAAAATAAAATGTCAAAAGATTCCAGGTGTTCAGAACTGCTTTTACTTTCTTCCAAAGGACAGAACGCAGCAGTTCTCCAGTTGAGGGGTGAATTAAAAGAGATGGCGACGTTGGTCGTACTTTTTATTCAGAGGATAAAGTTCAGGGTTAGAGACATCCGTCGTTCTCTTTTCTGTTTCAAAACAAACGTTTGCAGCGAGCTACAGGAGTTAGCATGTTAGCAAGTGAACTATATGTGACTAAACCCATTTACAGATTCCTGGTTCTTTAAGTACCTGGATCATCCTGGTACCATGAGCGGTTCTAGAGACATGCCAACATTTTTCAGTCAGGTCATCTGGACTGTTTCTTTTTTTTGTGCTGAAATGTTTCGCCTTCAATCCAGAAGGCTTCATCAGTCCAGTCACTGATGAAGCCTTCTGGATCAAAGGCGAAACGTTTCAGCACAAAATAAAGAAACTGTCCAGATGACCTGACTGAAAAATGTTGGATTGTATACCTGGATTATGGAGCATGGACTTTGTTGTTCCAGAGACGTGGTTCGGTTTGTCTGGACCAACACAGAACCTACAGATTCTGTCAAATTTTGTCAGAGCTAAATCCAAATGTGGCTTAAAGAAAGAAGAATGTGAAAATGATGATGAGCCACAGAAGCAGCCCACTGCAGGGGGGTTCGGAGGCCAGCGACCCGGTTCTGATCTGCTCTATTTGCGCCTCATGTTTCAGGACAGAAACAAGTTATTTAAAACAAAACGAACATATAAAAAAACAACTTAAGTGAATTCATGTGATGAGGAAATGCTTTCCAGAAACTCACATGTTGAGTTCAGTCAGTGGGTCAGAACCACAGCAGAGTGAGAAGCTTTCCCATGACAGCATGGGAATTCTTCTGTTCCGGGGGGGG
>NC_056518.1:30592972-30596530 GCF_014905685.2 Nematolebias whitei | reverse complement strand
CTAACCAGCCACCCGTCCATTGAGCCGGGGGTTGGGGGGGGGGGCGGGGCCGGGGGGGGGTGTCTGGCCCGCTCCAGCCTGAAGTGGTCCTCTCTCTCTGGAGAGTTGCTGCTTTCATCTTCACACAGAGACATGAGAGGTTAGCTGCAGTGAAAGGCCCAGACGGGTCGGACCTGCAGGTTCTGTTCTTGCAGCAGCAGATCCGTATGACTGAACCGAGCCGTAAAGTTCTGACCCGTTCACGTCTCACAGCTGATGTTTGTCTTCGTGGACAGGTTTTAATAAAACCTTCAGAAGATTTATTGAATGTACGTCTGACTGACTGAAGATGGCCGCCACAGCTAGCCAAGCTGAGTCATTTCCAACACGTGGCGGGTGACAGGCATTCCTTCAAGGACTGTTAGTTTAATCAAACAAACTTTCAGGTGCAGGCCTTAAATCTTTATAAAGAATAAAAATGTCATGTTATTGGCTTTAACTCTACACAAAACAATCAAATTTAATCAGCTTCAACCAAACCGAGTTTCATCGTCGGCTCGCCCTCCGTCCCCTCCTCAAGCCCCCTCTTGTCCTCACGTCTTTGTCCTTTAGCTGTCTAATTGGGTGCCTGTTTAGAAAAGGAAAGGTGGTAAGTAGTGGGAATTCCCATAATGCTCTTTTATTGGGAGAGCCCACAATGGAGGCTAATTGTTCTGATTAGACCAGAGTGGGACAAGAGGGAGACACTTGAGACCTTTAGAGGGAACTGCGGCATTCTGGGTACGTACGTGTGTGTGTGTGTGTTTTTTCTTTCGGTTGCTCCCTTCTTAAGGGGTCGCCACAGCGAACTAACTCGCACGAAGATTTGGCAATTATTTTTACGCTGGATGTCCTTCCTGACTCAACCACAGACCACCGAGCTACCACAGCTCTCTGTGTGGAGCAGAGAGCTGCTTTTTAGGGTGCCCAGGGGAGCAGATGCCTTGCTCAAGGGCCCAGAGTGGGGCATATGAGGATGGAGGCAGGTGTGGGTGTTTCACATTTCCCACCCACATTTTGCTGTTGTCGGTACTGGGCGTTGAACCGGTATCTTCCAGTTACAGGCCCAGCTTCTCTAACCGCTGCGCCACCACAAGCAGGACACAGACCTGCGCGCGTGTGTGTGTGTGTGTGTGTGTGTGTGTGTGTGTGTGTGTGTTTGTAACGGCTTATTTGAACAATAATTGTTGTGCAGCAAGGATTAAAGTTTATTTTTATTTAGCAGGGATTGTAAAAGTTTTAATTCTTGTTTTTTGAAGCAAAAGCATGACTTCTAATTCCTTTAAACCTGCTAATCTTTAGTTTTTAATTTCTGACGCATTACATGTTTTTTGGGGGGTGGTGGGGTTGGGGGGGGAGGGGGTGTAGAATACACAGATTAACATCAAAACCATAAGTTTTGCTCCAGCAGAAATGTTCTGGTCCGGGGTGTGTTAGGCTTTCAGCATCAGTTGCCGTGGCGACAGACCCAGGTTAATCAGCTTTCTGAAATGGAACCTGAAAGCTAAAACCTGACCTGAATCGTGGTTTTTGAGCTACAGCTCCGTCTCCTGACCGGACCTGGCACCTGCTGGATGTATTCATTCCGAGTCAGAAAATAAAAATAGTCGTAGTTGAGGGTCTGACGAGGCTGAGGACACAGAACCTGCTTTCCATTCGTGCTCACGTCTCATCTGTTTGTCTGGCTCGGGCCCAGCAGAGGAGAGGGGACATTCACCAGAACACAGGATCCAGTTCTACTGTGTTCTTGTTGATTGTTGGAGCCGAGCCTAATGGGAAAGTTGGCAGATGGAAGCTGACAGCTGGCTGCTTTACAGCAGGTGGCCCTAAAACACTTTTACCTTTTTGTAACTTCACACTTTTTTCTGAAATAGTTTTATCATCTCAGACCCTGTGTGGGTCCATGTTTTCTCCCCTACTTGATAAATAACTTTAATCTGGTTCCCAGAGCTACAAAGCAGCTTCCTGTCCATTCGACAACACTTCACCAGAATCATACAGTTTGGGTTTAGTTCTGCCATAATTTTTAAAATTGTCCTGATCCACATCACCCCCCCACCCCCCAGAGTCGACACAAGTACTGATTGTTGTGGAGATCATTTTAAATGGATTGAGAAGAAAACCCAACTTCTTAAATGACTTCTGCTTAATTAAAGTCTCTTTTTGTGCTTTAAACAAGACGTGCATGAGTTCAGGGCTGTATCTCGATCAGAAGGTAAAAAGGAGTTTATTAGAGCCCGATTTAAACGGACTCCACAGCACAACATCTAGCACAGTTTGAGGTGCAGGTCTCCCTTTGTAGGGACTTTTTGACCTATGGACCGTCCACTCGGGACGTTTGTCCTGAGTCCACAGAAATGGCTTTCATTTCATTTTACATGTCACCGGTGGGTTTTTGTGTAGATGGCCAAAACGGAACCTTCTGACGATGTCACCTGTATCCTGACCTACGACCCGAGGGCGTCGTCGTCCTATGATTTATTTTTTACACCCACCATGTAAGCTTCTTGTGAGTGCTCCACAACTTGTTTTATTAGGAGGAGCAAAATGTGGGGTGCACCACCATGGGTCAGAGGTTAGGGCTGTTGGCCCCTCTGATGGGGGGACCTGGTTGGTGTGATGAGACAACCTGTGTATATATACACTGTACTTTTACTTAAACTTACTGAAACAAAAAAGCAGATGTAGACATTTAGGAAACTTCTCTTCAGTCAACATTCAGTCCAGTTTCAACCTCTCTGTTCAACACAAAAATAATCCCCCTCAAATCTCTGGGTCAATTTTATGAGATTAACAGATAGAGAGATTTATATTCTTGCTTTTTGTAAACATGTAAATATCCGATGCTTGTAATGATCATGATATCTCTGAATGTTCTTACTGTAAGCTGCCTGATTCACAGTCACGAGAGGATGTTTTAAAGTTAAAACTTGACCCGTTTATCTCCATGACAGAACGTTCTCAGACCTCCTCCTCTCTTTCATCTTCTTCTTCTTTTGGCTTTTCCCTCTTCAGGAGTCTCCACAGCGAGTCACCCTCCTCCATCTCACTCTGTCCTCTGCATCATCTGTCCTCACTCCAACTACCTCCATGTCCTCTCTAATTGCATCCATATTTCTTCTCTTTGGCCTTCCTCTTCGTCTTTTTCCTGGCAGCTGCATTTCTGACATCCTTCTCAAGTCAAGTGAAGGTTCTTCTAACTAAAAAAGAAGAAATACAATTAGAAGATCAACGCTTTAGTCTTATTGCTGGAAGTGATAACATGTTGGGTCGCAAAAGCAAACGTCCACTGCTCCACCTGCTGCAGTCAGCAGGCCGCTACTGTGGCTGCGCTCAAACACTTCTTCTTTTGGAGAGGAATACGAAGATTGTTTTAATAAAACTATGTTTCTGTGTGGACAGGACTTTGATTCGAGGCGGCGTGAGCCGTGCAGAGAGCGTAAAACAACTTATAACACACCCACATGCAGATACAACATCTGAAGACTCTCCTACACACACACACACACACACACACACACACACACACACACACACACA
>NC_056518.1:30583292-30592962 GCF_014905685.2 Nematolebias whitei | reverse complement strand
ACACACACACACACACACACACACACACACACACACACACACACACATCAGTGTGATTAGCTCTGGCAGCAAAGGGCCATCCAGTGCTCTCAGATATAACTGCTTCCCTTTGATAAACATGAGAGCTCAGACACACTGCTGTCTGCGGCTACCATCTGACTATACAACACACACACACATGCACACACGTGCACACACGTGCACACACACCCCAGCACTCGGTCAGCGTTTAATATGTGAGTTTGTGAAGCCTGGAGAATATTTGATATGTAGATAAGTCTTAAAAGGGTGAGATTTGCATAGTGGGCTCCTGTTGCACGCGGCTCCAAGCTGCATGTGGTAGGTACCTTTTTAATCAGCCGGCGCAGAAAAATTAATTTGTTTTTTATAGGAGGAGGTGGAGGAGGAGGGATGGAAACCCCCCCGTTACATTAGCAGCATTTTGTCCAAACTTTTCAGGAGCACGCTGTAACTGTCCTCCATGTGGACGTTTGATCGGGGCGTGGATCGGAGGGGAGGAGCTAAAATAATGGCTCTGGTTACTTTCCTTCACTTACAACAAAACAAAAGTTTAATGTTGGTTTTCTCCAGCTCAGGCGAGACTTCCTGTGGGTTTTTTTTTCAGCTGACTGTTTGGTTTACATTATTTTTCAACATGTCCCAGCTTCCCTGGGTCTGTGACCTGGAACAGAACCAGCTCACAGTGCTGGGAATCATCTGGAAAACTCCCATCCAGTCCTGAGCGTCGGCACATTTCACCTCAAACTACTGTTTAAGCCTGTAAAGCTACCGCCATCGTTCAGCTTCAAAACAACCTGTAAAACTCCCAAATCGTACCTTCCGTCATTTACTGCCTTTACTTTGATTTCTTGCATCATTGAGAAGTAACGTAGAAATTCTGAGTTCTGTTATGATGGAGAGTTTTTGAAAAGTGAAGGAACACTAAAACATCAAACTTGATTCAAACAAAATGAACTTTATTAAAGGTTGAAACGAGTTGGGTGAAGTAATGCATCCCTCTCTCCTCTGGTGGTGGGGGAGTAAAAACGTTCCTACCATCCCTGTCAGTTATTGAACACATTCTGGGTGTTTTTCTAAAATACTGAAGTTTTTAAATTCATCTTTCTGTGTTCAGCTGCAGCCGAGCGCTTCCCTCCGACTCAAACTTCCAACAGAACAGCTTCCTTTAGTCGCATTCATTCAGTAATTTGTGGTAATAACTTCACTGAGGAAGAGCGCACGCACGCACACGCACGCGCACGCACGCACACGCACACTTTCGCTCAGAGCCACAAAGCAGGCGTGACAGAAATTGGGCAGCAGGTTAATAACTACTGCCCATCCTCGCAGCGCCCGGGGAGACAGAGAGACACGCACGCATGCATGCGCACGAACACACACACACACGCGCGCACACACACGCACACACACAGTAAGTCCAGGTACTGCAGATGATTAAGTGTTAGGTCTTGGTATTGAGTCGGTGTATGTCAAGGATCTCCAGCTCTGCTCTATTTCCTCTGCATGCTGTTAGATTAAGAAACTGACACACACACACACACACACACACATGCATGCATGCGCACGTACACACCTCAAATGCCTTCACGTGTTTTGTCTCAAACTTTTTGAAGTTCCGTTGTATTTGAAGTCTTCTGTTGTTTCTGATGGTGGGTTTGGTATCAACTTAGTAAATCAAACTGATAAACTGTGCAAAAGTCTTGATCGGGTTCTTCTGTACCATCTTCTGACATCAATCAACCAGTTTGGGTCATTTTCTCTACAAATCCGACCAGTAACTGTTGCTCCCAGCTTCTGGTTACGAATGTGAAAACTGATGGCGTTCAGGCGGTCACATGACTTCCTGCCAGATGTTTAAATACAAAACCACTAGACTAAGGAACAGCTTAGGGGTGGCTGTGGCTGAGTGGTGTGAGCAGTCGTCCTCCAGTGCAAGAGTTGGGGGTTCAATTCCACCAGCAGTCACATGCCGAAGTGTTCTTGGGCAAGACACTGATCCCCTCCTTGTCCGATGTGTGTCCCATCAGTGTATGAATGTGATAAAGCTCTAATTATTTGTTGTCTATATAGAGCGCTGTATGAATGGGTCAATGAGGGCACAGATTGTAGTGTAGAGCTTTGAGTATCTTGATAAGATAGAAAGGTGATATACAAGTACAGTCCATTTACCTTTTAGCTTCAACCCTGAAGCTGTTGGACTCACAAATCCCTAACCAGAAAAATCACTAATGCTGCTTTAATTGGTCTTTTTATACATGCTGCTGATTTTCCATGCTCCTGATTGTCCACACTGCTGATCTCTTGCCTTTAAGCTGCTGTATTCATACCCATCTGCTCACAACAGACTCATGTTCAGGCTGCTGTTTAATTTATCGTATTACATTATTGTTTAGCGTGTACCTTAGATCCTTGTATGCAGTTTCTTTTTTTATACTTTATTTTTGCTATTTTTGGATGTAACTGGGACCTACACATCTTCATTCCACCTCATGTATCACGTGATGCGAATGACGGAAAAAGAAACTTGGTCCTTGATAAAACGAGATCTATTAACAAACGTAGTCTTTATGAATTCTTATCAGACTATATTTGACATTTTCACCAAAGGATTGTGGATAAATTGTTTTTCTGTCTGAGATTTTCAAGGAAAATAACTTTTTTAAAGTTTTCAATAAAACCTTTTCATCCCTTCAGATTAGGAGTATCAGCATGGCAGAATGTGTGAGGTCCACTGAGCTGGTTTAAAAAATAAATACAAATAAAGCGCAGGCAAAGATGAAAGAACTCTGAAAGACTTGCAGAAGGTCTGGACCAATGACAGATTCCAACAAGGTTAATGTCCTTTAAAACCAAACTGACTGAGGGTCAGAACTGGATCAGGATTATCAACATAATCTGGTCCTTGATCTGTGCTCATGTCCTGGCCACAAAGTTCTCTTAGTCCAGTTCACTGTCCCTGGTCTCTGATCCCGCTTGTTGACTTCAGAGACAGGATCTTAATGCGTGGAAATGAGGGGGTCTGGTTTGGGATCCTCATGGTCTCGTCTCTGATGGCAACTTCAGACCATCTGGGCCAGATCAGAGCTGAGCTGAAAGTCGCCTCATCCAAGTCTGAGGTCTTGGTCCCCACCTGGAGGACTTCCAGCATGTCTGAGGACAGGAACACAGACTCTGGACCAGTTGTCCTCTAGAAATCAGGATGGAGAGCTTTCTGAGTGCTTTGGATCACAGCTGACTGTACCATTAAATATAACCTGTATGACTCTTTGTATTAAAAGGATATATTTGTATACAAATAAAATATTACTGCTGATGTCGGTATCTGAAACCTCCTGAGGACCAGAGACATGTTGGAAGAAACTTTTTGATGCAGGAGTGTTTGCTGCGAGTCGTGGAGACGCTTCATGTTGAGCAGGTGAGCCCACCTGGGCTGCTATGATGATGAAGATCATCAGGAGGAGGAGGAGGAGGAGGAGGCTGATTGATAGAAACCACGGCGGAGGGGTACGAGCAGGGATTGAGGACTGATGGCGGTGGCACTTGAAGGAACAGGTGTTGTCCATGTATCGGATGGGCGAAGTGACGTTCTCACAAGTCCACCAATCATCTTTACCTCTTTCTCCTTTCCGGGTCGTGGGTCTCACAGAACCCAGTTTTTAACATGTTCCTTTTATCTCCATAGAGAGAATTAAACTGTTTTCCTAAGCTGGAGGTGAAATTAGTTCTGTTTGGGTTTTCTGAAGACAAACTGGGTTCAGGAGGAGGCGTGTGAGATGGAAGGCGAAGATAAACGGCTCTTCTTTGATGGTGTGAGGCTTCGATTGAAAGAGCGAATAAAGGACGGCTTTCATCGGCCAATGAGCTGTTAGCGACACGGGGAGGAACGAGCCAAGCCGATTGGCCCGCGGCCTGAAAACACTTCCTGGGCCAGTAAACTGCTCGCTCTGTCACCCTGCTATTCATCCCTTCATCCCGCTCTCCGTCACCTTTTGTCTCCATGAATTAGCCTTCCCACTCCTCTGCCTTGACGGTTTTATCTCTTCGTTTCTTTAGTTTTAAACTCCGTCTCCTGCCTCCATCTGCTTCAGTCCTCCCATTTCTGTCCTTTCATCTCTACTCTCAGATAAATTATCACCCATCGCCATGAAAGATGGGCGATCATGCAGTCTTCTTTTTGTTAGCAAGATAGCTCATAAGTCCTTATTGATTTTTGTGAATCTTCTAAAGTCATTGTTGGATCTCCAGTCTGGCAGCGACTTAACGACTAATAAAAAGACTCGTTAAGTGTTTGACATTTACAGTTTAGAACAAACTAAAATGTCCTGCAAATCAAAAAAACAATTAAAGGTTTAAAGCACATGTGTCAAACTCAAGGTCCGCGGGCCAGATGTGACCCGCCACGTCATTTTTGTGGCCCATGAGAGCATAAAAGGTCTGATTGTCATATAATGTCAAAAGGCTGCACTGACAACAAACCACATTTCCCATAATGCATGCCAATTGTTACAAAGTAACAGCATCCCACCACTACATTGCAGTTTTTGCACATCTATATAATTTTCCGAACAAGTGGAATTGAGAAATGCAAACAATGACCCCAACATGTCCAGGAAGATAAAAAAAAAAATGATGCAGCTGGAAGGCTGTTCCAAGAAAGATGGGAAGGTGAATATACGTTTGTGTTTCAAGGAGAGAAACTGGAATGTCTTTTGTGTTATGAGGTAGTGGTGGTCGTCAAAGAGTTCAATCTTTGTCTGCATTTTGACAACAAACACAGCTCAGGATGCCAAAGTGAGCCGTCAACCCTAATGTTGTTATTTTGAGTTTATTGTACTTATTAAACATCTTATTATATTATGTTAAATTTGTAGCAATGTACTTGGGATTGCAGGTTTATGTTTATGCAGGTAAATGTTTTCAATAATGATACCATCTCTCATTAGTTAGATGTACGACCCTTGCAAGGCTGTGTGCAGCCATTTGTTGTTTGTTAAAGGCTACACCTGTCACATGTTCTTAGCAGCTCACAGTTGTTGGTTGGACTGTTATTCTGCCCCTTTTAATGATGACAAAAAGTTTTGAACAAGGTTCATGTCGTAACTTGTTTTTTTCCTTATTCACTTGGAAAGTTTGATCATTGATTTATGGAGTAATGTGGGTTTCATAAGCTGCCAAAAGCTTTTATGTTATAACAGACATATTTTTCTACATCTATGCAAATATATATGTAATATTTGTCAGTTGAGTAAGTAAAAAATTCAGAGGTATTTAACATTAAGGGGTAGTTGCTTTTAATTTACATTACATTTAGTTAAATTTAGCTACATTTATACTGTCTTAGTTGCATCTAGCCCTTTGAGGGCAACCATTATGCTGATGTGGCCCTTGGTGGAAATGAGTCTGACACCCTCGGTTTAAAGTGTCTGATGCTACAAGACAAAATTATAAAACCAAGCATATTCTGATTATTTTACACCAGATTTACATTTGGAGCCCACACCATTAAAAATATGCTTCAGCTGTTTTTGCCTTGCGCTACGTTTAGCCTTCAGCTACGAGTTAGCTTTTAATCATCTTCCTACTTTCAGCTCCAGTTTTGGTAATGCTGGGCTCAGTTTTGCTGATTTTAGAATCAGTTTAGCTAAATTTATTTGCCATTTAGCTACTTTTAGCTTTTGTTCTGCTGGTTTTAGCTTGTTTAGTTAATTCCAGCCGCTCTTCTGCTTGTTTAGACCTTCAGTTTCAGCTTTAACGAATGTTAAAAGTTACATTTGTGGTTTCCTCCTGTCCTCCTCCTCTCCTACAGCGTGAGAACTCTCACATCTGCGTTTGCATCTTCGTATCCAACTCTTTCCCAGCGACTCGTTTAAGAAGCTGCAGGGAGCGTCAGGATGAAAACCGACAGGGAGGGGAGAGGAGGAGAAAGGCAGAAAATAATTTTGCTATGAAGTCGGAGTGAGGGAGCGTCGCTCGGCTGCCTCAGAGATCGATTGCTTTGCGGAGCTCCTGACAGGTGTAATTGTACGGGCGTCATCTGTTCTTGTTTGCACCAAATACATTTTTTTTTCTCTTTTCTTTTTCTCTTTGTAGTAACGCGGCGCACGGCATCGCCGTCACCGTCGCCTAATCTTCCCGCCATCATCCCATTCTTGCGCTCGCCATCGGACAAATCCCCCGTTATTTGAACAGATGGTCGAAATCCATTCTGGTGATAAGTTGCCTCTAGTTAGCATTTAGATTACCTGCAAAAATGGAACAATTTACTACACTGCCTCCCAGCATAACTTCCTCCTCCCCCTGTTTCTTCAACAACACACACACACACATACACACACCTGACATGTTGGGTGCAGCTCCCTGTCGCCTTTTGTCGTCTCTTTGTGCTGCTTTTGTTACAAATTACGGGAAGAATTTTGACAAGTGTGTTAGTTACAAAAGGGAAGGGCTGAAATAAAAAGAGGCATACAGACGGAGCAGAAGTGTGAAGACTTGAGGAGGAAAATTTAAAAGACGGGAGAAGAAGGAAAGACTCTTCTGCTTGTGCAAATTCACCTGTTTTTTATTTTTCTTGAAGGAGTAGAAAATGGCAGATAAACTCAAACATTAAAGTTAGAACAAACATGACAAACCTTTGTGTAGTAAATCACATTTGAGGTGTTTCAACATGGACTGAGGTGGAAACCCAGATCCACTTTAAAACATAAACCATCTCAGTCTGAGGCCAGCGATCAGACAGGATCAGTTTCTCCATGAAGGTCCTGGGTTTTAGATCTCTGGATACATACGGACCTCAAGTTCTCCTTCAGTTTTTTTACAAGGTTACTGCAGGGTCTGTCTGTCCATTTGTTGGTTCTGGACTCAGGTCTCCAGGCAGCATCTTGATCAGGGAGGTCCAGACATCTCTGTCCTCAGCCACCTCTTTCGGCTCTTTTGGGAGGACTCTAGGTTTTCACAGACCAGCTGAGAGGCATAGTCTCTCCAGCATGTCCTGGATCATCCCCAGCGTCTCCTCCCAGTTGCACATGTCCAGAACACCTCCCCAGGGAGGCGTCCAGGGTCCATCCTTACCAGATGTCTGAACTACCTCAGTTGTCTCCTCTGGATGTGGAGGAGCAGCATTTCTACTCTTGAGTCTCTCCTGGAGAACTAAACTTCTCACCCTATGTCTAAGGAAGAGTCCATCTACCCTGCTGAGAAAACTCTCTTAGACCTCCTGGATCCAGGATCCCCAGAGTTCAGGACCAGAGTTGAGGGTACGGTAAAAAGAGATCTTCTCGTTGCAGGAGCATGAGGACCATGCCCTCAGATGTGGATGAGCCAATCCTCATTCATTGGGTCTTAAATCTTAAATTTAATTATTTCATTGTCCAAATTTTCAATTTTAGGCCTTAAAATAAAGTTAGAATTCAAATTTGTGTTTATTTATTAATTCATTGCTTCTTCCATCAATTTAATGTTTTTATGCCAGTAGGTTCAGAATGTCAGTTTTACTTGGTTCAAGTTCAGGAATCTTTATTATCTCCAAGAGGCAATTCATTTCACAGTCAGTAGACACATAAAACATCCAAACTAGACAAGACATTGAGACATTAAAATAACAGAAATCATAATGTCTGTTCGTCCTACACATGGGCAGCAGATACTTGCGTCCAGATGGAATCAACCTGAACTCATCATGGAGTGGGTGATCAGGATCTGCCAGAATCAGCCTGGCCTTGTTCACTGACCTCACCTTGTGTAGGTCAGTGAGGTTCTGTAGGTCAGTGAGGTTCTGTAGGTCAGTGAGGTTCTGTAGGTCAGTGAGGTTCTGTAGGGTTGTACCAGCAGTTTTGTTGCACATCCTGACAATCCTCGAGTTCTGACTTACCTTAGGATTTAGATGAGGTTTTTAAATTTATATAGGTCCTAAAATTGAATCATCATGGACTTTAAAAGGTCTTAAAGTTTGAACTTTAACTGAAACTTGCAGAGACCTTGTTATACTTGTAAGAGCGCTACAACTAAATGCGAGAACTGCCAATAAAAGCATAGAAGAAGAGTTGCACAGAAGACGTTCGACTCGAATCCTCCAGTGTCCCGAGTGTTTGACTATAAACTCCAGCAGGTCCCGTTACGGGGTGTTCCTTCATGTCCGCCGGTCTTTTTGTACCCATGCGTTCCGTGCTCCTCTCGTCCTTCTTCTTCTGTGGTGTAAATTCTGCACTGCTCCCTGCTCTGGGTTGTGATGGGGGTCTGATTTGCATAATCCAGTTAGATGAGTCAAACGGCGCTGTCGGCTACCAGATTTGGCACGCTAGTCTCATTGGTGGCTTGACTTGCAGCTCCATTATTGCTTGATTTTCCTTGGCGTGTGCACGCGCACATGTGCACGCACACACACACGCATGCGCAGGTCCATGTTCACCTGTCCTGTGCTTCCTTTGTGTATTTAGACACCACTCTGTGTATTTTCAAGTCTCCACCTGTATTTTGTGTTTGTGTTGGTGAAGTTGCATCTTTTTCTAAAAGTTGCCCTTCCGAAGTGTGTTTGTTGTCTTCAGGCTGGTTTTAGGTTCCCTGACGACAGCACCACACCAAACCAGACATCGGCGCACCCGCTGCCCTGGGAGCTCTTCATTCATCTGTCATTAGTTCTGGTCCTTGGGTCGGCTCTGGACCTGGTTCTACCTGAAGTCTTATAATTCGTCCTAGCTCCACATCGATGCTACACAGAATGATTCAGCCCATATAAAGCAATCCTTTCTGTAATCCAATTTCTCAAGGCAGACGTCTCGCGTCTAAGTGATCCCAATAGTTCAAACAACTGGACTAAGACCTTAAACCACTGAGCTGCCAAACTACAAAACAACAAGAATAAAATTAAAAGTTTGTGAAACTAAAACGTCACATGACATTTGTAAACAATTAACAAAACTGTATAGAAACTTTGAGACCAGTCGCACTGAAGTAGGAGGCGATATCTCCAGGTCAAAATTAGAGGTTTTAGTTTGATCACACCAGTAGCTGCTACGTTTCCACAGCAGTAATGTAATGTTCGGATGTATTTATTGTGCGGTTGGTTCATCGTGGGCCTGAAGGTCATCACGGCTCTCAGAACCACAAACAGAACCACAGAAGGGGACAGGGAAGGTGTTTATTACTGACGGTGCAGTTGGATAGAAAACGGTTCCTGTGTGGTAAAGCGCTCAGGCTGTGTGTTGGTGGGGGGAGGGGGGGGCTTGTTGGTGTCCTCGTGTTTCAGACATGTTGGTTTCTAGAACCACCAGAACATCTCGGTGAAGCTCCGCTGGTTTTTAATTAAACTTTCGCGGGGAAAAAAGATTTTCTCTGCAGATCATGTCATTAATGTGCACTTTCAGAGATATTGGGGGATAATTTGCAGCCACACACATCTCCCCTTACCTCCCACCCCCAACATCCACATGTCAGACATAGGCTGGTTTCCATGGCAACATGCCGTGGCGAGCAGCTCCGAGACCTGGCCAGCATGGCCACTCCGCCGTACAGCAGCGGGCCAGACATCCATCATGGCTGCACGGCAGGAAAAGGAGTTTCTGAAGAACGGGTGACTGAACGTGACCTCTGACACACATGCACGCACGCACACACACACACACACACACACACACACACACACACACACACACAC
>NC_056518.1:30570568-30583282 GCF_014905685.2 Nematolebias whitei | reverse complement strand
ACACACACACACACACACACACACACACACACACACACACACACACATACACACATAACTCATTCACTTTACAAACACACATTCTCACTAAACAGCCACTTGCCCACACCCTCCTCCACCTCCAAGGGCAGCCATCGCAGCGGCTTTATCGGGCTTCCTGTTTCTCGTGGCCGCCCCACAATCCTTCAGTCCTCCAACAACAGGAAATTAAAGGAGTGTGGCGCGGCGCCCGAGCGCCTCAACTTTTTGATTTGTGCGAGCCACTATCGCTAATGAAAATCAGCTCTGCGCTCCGGACAACGGGGGCCGCAGATAGAAGAGTGACTCGTTCAGCACACAGACGGCGTCCACCGACAAGTGAACGCCGTGAAGAGAACGAATCCCCGTTTGATAAACGCTTGTTTACATGAGAGACTCATGTTGCCCTTGAGCGCAGGACGTCCCTCATGGTGCAGAACGCGTAGTGGTTTGTGGTCACATTTGATTTGTCTGACTTCCTGTTTGTTCAGATACATCATCGTATCCCATAATGCCCACAGTTTTACTCAATATTTTGACACTCCTTCTCCACCTCTGGTCTTTACTCATCGGTGGTCTTCCTCATTTTTCAGACCATCAGGTCACAGAGCCAAGAGAGAGCGTCGTAATTCAGAAGTGTGTCAGGACAGGTATTAGAACCTGCAGTTCTTTCACGTATTTACAAACCAGTCGGTTCTTTAGATCTCATGTTTGGCTTCCCACTGTTCCTGACTCGACCCTTTATTCATCCAGATATTGGACTGGGAGTAGTAGAACACTGGCCCTGTAGCTGGATTTGGACTGTCCAGAGGTTTACTGTGATGAATCTACACAGAGCAGACTGGGATCATGATGGATGGACTTGCAGTGGTGTGACAAAGAGGATTCTGGGAGATGGAGGCAGATGATCTGCTGTGGAGATCCAACCTGGATGGTCTTTGCAGGATCCTGGCAACATCGTCTGTGGCATATTATTGACACACCAGGCTCCTTGTTACATGTGACAGATCATAGTGAGTTAAGAAGGGATTTTAGCGTGCACAACACTTCTATAGTGCACGTGGCACCTGTTCAGGGGAGCTGGTAGAGAAGCTACTCCCCCAGTTTCAAATGTGAGAGCCCAAACCTGAAACGTGTTTTCACTTCCAGAAATCCCAGGTGAGGTTTGTAGGTTAACTCTGTCAGCTACTCCGTAAAAATCAAGTAACTACATTTACACACACACACACACACACACACACACACACTCCAGCTTTGAGCTGGTTCAGTCCAACATCGGATGCACCTGCTGCCACAAGCTCGGTACTCAAACAGGATTATCTGGAATCTGAGTAAAAATGGCCAAATAGTGAACATTTTATTTGTTTGACATCAGCAGTTTGCCGCAACTCGTTTAAAATCCAACAGAATCGTCTTTGTCTGGTTCTGGTTCTAGGCTGTAGTTTCTGTTGGACCATCTGCTGGTTCTGGTGTGGGTCTCGCACACTCTGCTGCTGTTCAGTCATTACGAGTCTGGATCAGAACCGGCCCTGCTGATCTCCCAGCTGAAACGTTGGGATTTTCTGTTTCTTGACGTGGTCCCACACGTGTGTTCAGGTGGACGGCCAACCCGGCTCCCTGCCTTCCTGTCAGCACTCTGGACTGTTGTTCTTTTACTGTCACGTGGATAAATGTAAATGAGACCAGGTGTTTGCTGCTTCTGTGATGAAACATGGAACGTTTAGTCTAAAACTTCCACTTCATCCATGAGGAGGTGCTACAAGATGATGTGAGCGGGAGCAGCTGGTCAATTCTCCTTTTAGCTCATGTTGCTTCAGTTTCAGCTGAGAACTCAGAGCTGAATATCACCACCTCCAACCTTCACGCAGGATTTTGCCTGAACTCTTAACCAACCACTGTTCATTTATCCTGCGTTCATTATTCGCAGAGTCCTCTGTTGTGCTTTTCTCAGCAAACTGAGTTTAATTTGAGCAGATTTTGCTTTAATGCATATGTTTTTAATAAAGCCAGAGTTAATATTCAAAACTGGAGCTTATCAACGTTTCTCTCTTTGCAAAGCAGCTCATAAATATAAATGACGATCAGCCACGCTTCCACTGAGCCCTGCCGCATCTCTTCTCCTGCACGTGTGTGTGTGTGTGTGTGTGTGTGTTCCCCTCTGTTTGTTGTCAGTGTAAGTGATTACATGTGCATCATCTCTTTCTGTCTGTGTAGAAGAAGGAAAACAAAAGGTTAAATATTTTTTGTTGCAAGTCTTTTCAGGAATAACTATCTGCTGAACATTTGTGCACTAATAATTTGGCTTGTGTGTGTGTGCATGTGTGTGTTCATTTCCCTGTAGTGTTAGCATAATATCTCTGTGTAAAGGCATTTATTAAACCTCTCAGAAGGTAATCTTTGGAGGAACATTTACAACTCGTAACTTTTGGAGTCACCCTGTCCACACTGTCTATAGCTCAGTTTGTTGTTCTGATAAAGAGCTAAAGTCAGGTGTGGTAGTAGCTGAGAGTCATCCCCAACACACTTTCAGAGTACGATCCTCTCTGAGCCCACTCGGCCGGATCTCTCGGCTCGTCCTACAAACATTCAGCTGGTGGAAACGGAGGAGAGACTGAATCTAGAACATTTAGGTGGAGGTGAAGGGATGGAGGAGGAGGAGGAGGAGGAGGGTGACACGGTGAAGGTAGACTGTGACACGGTGAGCCGCTGAAGTCGGTTTGACGTCTTCACAGCCTGCAGCTGTCTCCGTCCTCGCGTCCCTCCACAGAAAGTCCCTGAAAGTCCCACGCTGACAGAAACACACACACATTTACATACATGGATATGGAACGCCATAAATATGGATCAGCTGCAGGTTTACGCTCTGCCGCCATGCTCGTGTGTGTGTGTGTGTGTGTGTGTGTGTGTGTGGTCAGCTGTCAGCGCTACAGTTTTCATCAGCCACCTGCTTCATCCTATAGGAGAAGATGTAAAAATCTGCCTTTCTAAATAAACGTAAATGTGGGAAAACTTCTACAGAGAAATAAAGTAATGTTTAGTTACGGGCCATAATATCAAGTTTATAAAAACAAAACCCTTTAATTTCTGTTCAAATAATTATTTGCAGTCTGTTTTCCTCGTAACACGACTGTTTCTGGAAATGTCTCCATCCACGTGGAAACGCAGAATGACCCAAAACGCTGCAGTAACTCTGCCTGGTCTGTGCGGAGCGCTGTAACGCTTTGTGGAGCGTAGGGAGGAGGAGGAGGAAGGCGCCGTCGGGTCGTGTGTAAAGTTGGGGGCGGAGCTATGCTGTCGTTTCTATAAGGTGCCGCCTACATCACAACAGAAAGGTGACAGTTCTGTTTTTCAGTTTGGAACCAACAAAAAATGTTTCGAAGCTCCGAAAATGTTGTTTCTGTCAAACGTGGACGTGTTTGAGTAATTTGAGTAAAACGTTGAGTCATCACAGCCATCTTTAGTTTCTGTCATTCCAGAGCTGTAGTTTGTTTTCTTTCCACCCGTTTCTGCTGCGTTCTGTTTTGTTTGTACCGTGATGCTGCACGGTTTCTACAGAAGAGGATTAAAGACCACCTTATCCCTCAATCCTGACGTTAATCTCACAATTAGGAAGTTTTTATTTTATTTTTACATCCTCTTCCATAATTTACACAGGTCAAACCAAAATATAGAACTGTCCATTTTAATCAAATCTTCCATTTATTATTTCATATTTTATACGTAGCTCTTTTTTATTAGCAGGATAACTTTTTGTTTTGAGACCTTCAGTGTTTTTCATTTTGTCTTTGAATATTTTTTCCAGATGTGCTTCAGTCTCTGGAGACTCATCTCACACTTTTATTTTTACCGTTTTTATTTTTTACAATCTTCTGTATTTGTCCATGTGGAACCTTTGCAGACCCCCGGTTCTGAAGCTGGTTCTGAACCTGCAACATGGGCTCGGATAACGAGCCGTGTTGGGGTCAGAACCTGTGAGCATCAGAACCAGAACAAACAGAGCTTCTTTTTCAAACCCAGCGGCTCTAGTTCTGATCCAGCCGTGGAAATTAGTTTGAAGTGGTTCTGTTTCGTCTGGATTCAGAACCCGATCTCAGGTTTGTCCCTTTAGTCGCCTCTTATCTTCAGTCCTGGCCCGTTGCTTTGGTTCTGACCGGGTTCTGCTGAAGACGACCTTCACAGTCAGAACTCGGCCCACATGAGTAATAACACTAAAGCATGATTAGCATATATATTGTGTTGACACAGTGCTAATGTGTCGGCTGTTTTTCTTAAGCTATCGCTCCTTTAGCTTTTATTTTCATGTTTTCCTCTTCAGCTCTTTACTCTCCTCCTTTCTGTTTGTTGTTCTGTTGGACTTTCAGGTTCTGCTGGGATGTTTCTGTAATCTGCTGAACCGGAGGACTTTAATGTTCTGCTGAAATACAGCCGGGTGCTGAATAACTGTTGAAAGGTGGATTCAAGTTCAAACGAGCAGAACAGAAGCTAAAATCACCAAAACACAAACTAAAAGCTAAAAGGAGCAAAGTGGACGTGACGAGCTAAAAGCAGAGCGGATCAGGACTCAAGATCTGAAGGCATAAATTAAACTATTGTAAATTACAAACACTGAGTCCTAACGCTGTAGGAAGTAGTTAATTACAAAAAGACAACCAGAATCTGCATCATACTCTGTTTACATGTTTTTATTCTCTCAGAACCAGATTTTTATTTATTTACTATGAATAAAGTACAAGTTTGTTCAGTTGGGCACAGCTCTTGTGGGGGGGGGGGGGGGGGGTTCTTTCATTCATGGTGTCCATTAGCACTCTGCTGTCTCCTGCCAGCCATTCACACACACACACACACACACACACACACACACACACACACACACACACAGAATGTGTTAAGCCTCCTCGGTCGCTGAATGCCTTTTTCATTGACTGTTTCCATGGAGGAGAAAGGAGGAGAGGAAAAACACTTGGGGGAGAGGAGGAGGAGAGGAGGAGGAGTGTCGTGAGGTTTTAAAGAAGAAAAAATGACAAAAATGAGAGAAGTCAACAAAGATGTTTACAAATAAACAGACTGATGATGAGTGGAAACGGCTTGAAGAGATGAACTCTGGATGGCCTGACATTAACAAGAGTTTATTCTTTTAATTGTATTTTCTTAAATTATTAATTTTATTACTCTCCATCCATCCATCATCCATTATCTTTACCCGTTTCTTCCTTTTTGGGTTGCGGGGGTCACTGGTGCCTATGTCCAGCAGTCACTGTGCAAGAGATGGAGGACACCCTGGACAAGTCCCAAGTCCATCACAGGACATTATTGTTGTTATTGTTGTTATTATTAACTAATTATTTAAACTTGTTAACTTCTTGTTTTCATTTGTTTCATGAGGGCTGCATGATTAATACAAAGATTAAATGAATAAAGTAAAATGCGACACAAACCGAGATCTGTTGATGAGTAAACATGTTTATAAACAAACATGTAAACATATTATGGTTTCTGTTTGTGCAGCAGCTGGTTTGTTGTTTGTTGTTGGGTTGTAAACAACTAGATTGTTGGTTGGACGGGATCTTAAAAACTAGCAGGAGCTGCATCCCCCGGTGGACGTCCTTGCTGTCTGTTGTTTTATGTCCATCCGTCCTCTGTCCCAAAGCTTCAGAGACTCTGACCCGTGTCGGTCCACCCTGATTGGGACGTCCTGAACACACATGAAGGACACTGAAACAGGAATCTGAGAGACACGTGTCCACTTGTCTTTTAGCTTGTCTCTGCGTGATGTGGATCACCTGAGTCCATTTCCGTTGGAGGACTTCCTGTCTTCTCTATTTCTGAATGTGTCTTTTTGTTTAACCAATCAGGAGGTTTGTCTCTGCTCTGTCCATGAAGGACTCTGTCTCACACATCCAGTGGACAAAGATGGTGTCCTAAGCTTAATTAAAAATTTGTGTATCCATTTAATTGTTAAGTTATTGGATTAATTAGAGGAAAAGAATCGCAACGGCTGGCAGACGTTTGAATTGGAGCTCGGTTGGAGATGCAGAGCCGAGGCTGAAGAACGAATTAGGAATAAAGTTTAACTTTGTCTTTTTAAATAAAATCTTAAACGAGTTTCCCGCTGGGCTGCAACTGATGGAGAATATATTCCTCAAGGGTCTCCAAATGTTTCCAGGAGTTGTCGGAGTCGTAAAGACGTACAGTTGATTCTACTTTCAGATTCACAAAGTTGTTTTATTCGCAGCGGCAGCTTTAACGTTATGAGGTTCTTTTCCTAAACTAAAATAGAAGCTAAAGAAAGAAGAAATAACTTCACAGATGCTGCAGTAGGAAATATGTAAAGATTTAATTCTGGAAATGTTCTGAAGAGCCACGAGTTTATCTGAAAAGTTTTCTCTTGGCTTGTTTCCAGTCCATTTCAATTTATTGTTCTGATTCTGGAGCTCCAGACCCGTTCTGAACCCTCTGACAGAACCTCTCCGAGGCTCCAGACTTGAATCCAGGTCTCAAAATAAAATATTTTAAAATTTGTCCAGAACTGACCTTTATTTTGAAATGTAGTCCTGTAGATAAAGAGCCGAGGTGGGAACGGTTTTAATGCCGTCCACACGAAAACACGCCAAAAGTTTCCAAAATGTCCTCTCACACCGGGTGGACAGACTCCAGTCTCCAGATCCAGAAACAGAATATCAAACTGGGCCAGTCTTTGGATCAGGACAGCGGACGAAACCAGAGTTGATCAGAATGGATGGAAATGTTTGCAGCGTCGTCGTGAACTCCTCGGCTGTTCGAGTCTCCAGCTGAAGCTTCTGTTTTCATCCCAACACCCTGTGAATGTGAAGAAGCTGCATGAGGCCGGACCTGTCACTCAAACACCGTGTGTGTGTGTGTGTGCGTGTGTGTGTGAGCAAGAGTGACACTTCTGTCTGAGTCTTCTGGATTTACCAGATCAGACAAGTACCAGACCTTTGTCTCACGGGCGTTTGTCGGTCCACTACAAACCATCGTGGACTACACTCTGGTCCAGACCAATTTCAACAAAAACCAGTTTATCTCCCACCTCCTGGATCTGTTTGTGTTGGGAATGACTCTCACCTACTACCACACCCAGTGTTTGTCAAACTGGCTGAGCTACAGATGTTTTTTTTGCTTAAACTCACTAGATGTGGCAGCCATCTTGAATCAGGAGGTTTTCCATTGCAGTGGTTCATGGCAACCCCCCCCCCCCCAACTTTTCTGGTTCAAATTTAAATTAATATTTAAAAAAACGTTTGTCCTTATTAGTGTGCAGCGTGGTTGCTATCTCTGTAATTTAACATTAAATAAACCAAATAAAATTCAAATAATTGGATGTTTGTCAAACATTTGGTGACTCTTCACCTCTTGTTAAATCCCCACAAACCAACTCCTCCTAAACTCTGTTGCTTTCTGGCTGCAGCCTTTTTATTGGTTCTGACTCGTGTGGAGTGCGAACCCCGTCAGCGGGGATTCGGGCCGGGCCCGTCTTGCCTCTGAATGACCGTGGCGAGGCCTGCTGGAGTCTCCGTCTGTCTCCGTGTTGTTTACCATGTCCTGCTGGGACATCTGACAATCCAGAAGTGAGAGAAAATAGAGATTCTGTTGTTTTCTTCGGCCTCCCGCCTCTTCGCCCTCGTTGCCTCTGCATCCACTTTTCTCTTCCTCACAACAAGCTGATGTTTGACAGAACGAGCAGAATACAGAACAGAATTCATTTACACTTTCACTCTGACACCTGATCAAACCAAAGAACAACTCTGGGCTTGTGGTTCTTCGTCTCCGTCGTTCCTCGTTTCATTCCCTCTCCTCCTGAACGTCCTGATGACCTTCAGCTGAGACACGAGCACCGTTTGATCTCTTTGATGGGACCGGGGACATGTCCTCTCACAGGCAGCTAAAACCCACAGCAACACACCTCATCAGAGGAAATGTGGACGACTTAAAGACATGGCTGTCCAAAACTGTCCTCTTTGGTCCTTTTTAATGAAAAGGATGAGCAGCGGTGAAGACAAAACCTCATATCATTCATGACATGAAGCTGGACTCTCTAAGGCTCTGTCCTCAACTAGAACCTGGAAGGTCTTGGGGTGGATCGCTCCTGATCAGTCCACGATGGTTTCAGCATGTGGTTTATCAACACGATGGGAGCCTGTCGGGGTTCTGGATGGCAGGGGGTCCACGCCATGTGGCCCTCCTATACCTGTGGTCGTTGGTGGTGCAGGACGGTCCACCCTGGACTCACGTCTGGACTCTGACCGAATGCGATCACAACAAGATGGTGGAAGCAGTCATGCTCAGAATTTAAACTCTGTTTAAGAAAAGTACTGGACATTCACCAAAGCATTTACGACAGTCTGCACATTAAATTAAAGACTAAACGGTTAAACAGGAACAAGTTTGAATTTTAGTTGAGTCGGAGCCCTGAAATCCTGAGGGTGAGGAGGACGAGTGGAGGTGATGGTGTCTTCACTGACGGAGCTTTTACTGCGATCCAGAACTGTTCTGGGAGGTTGTGGAGAGTCTAACGGGGTTATACATCGCACACTTTGTGTGTGTGTGTGTGTGTGTGCTTGATTTTTCTTTTTTAGGACCTTTTCATGTATAAGCACCTACGTAGTCAGGACCAGTTGTCCTTTTGAGAACCAAAGACTGGTCCTTTTAGGGCGGAACGCCATTTTGAGTTGGGGGTTAGGTTGGGTTTAGGACTATGGTGTGAATTGAGGGTGGGTTAGGTTACAAAAGTAACTGGAAGTCAATACATGGTCCTAATAAGGAAAGCAGTGTGTGTGTGTGTGTTAGTCAGAAAGACGTTCTGCAGGACAGCACTACGTATAAACGTCCTCAGCTGTGGCAGCTAAGATATCGACAGTAAATCAGACCCCCAGCTCAGCTAAAGAGGTGATTAATAAACATGTCACCTGTGTGTGTTGACTGGAGGGATCCAGCCATAAAGCGGCAGCAGAAACTGGACAAATGAGAGGATTTCCAGGAGCATCTCGTCTGTTTCCTGAATAAAACGGCTGTTTTGTTCGTTTGCCTCTATCAGTAATTCTGTCCTGTCTTCATTCATTGGACATCCTCGGTCTGCATGTCTCCATCTTTGTGTCTGCGAACTGAACCCGGCCGAGCTGCATTATCCGGAGCCGGACTCCTCTTCCTCTTTGTTGATGCTGAAATAAAAAGAGAGATGCTGAAGCTTTGCCCTTCATCACACTTATCCCTGCGACCGTGCCGCTCTCTAATGGAACTTCATCCATTTCAAATGACAGAATCCATTATGGCCGCATGCACCGCTCTGCAGCGCCACTGTTGCATGCTCGGGATTTATTTCACTTATTTGCTGATAATGTGTGCAAACTAAACCGAGACGCAGGTTTTTTTCATGCACATGCTTAACTCGAGGAGGAATAGTGGATGTAAGACACTTGAAGAAACATACAAATACATTTTTAAAGAGCCGCAGCGTTACTATTACAGTTTGTACAACAGCTGATCATATTTTACACCAAACAGAATCTGCTTGTATTCAGGCTGTAAAATCCAGAGTTATACTGAGAGCAAATCTGAGAGCTTCCTGCTGCTTATTAAAATAAATCAGCGCTCCTTTTAGTCTTTATCTTCATTAGACATGAAGGAAGGACGCAAAGAATCTGCCTCCGCAGCCTCGTTGATCTTTATTTACACACGATTCCTGTGGATTTTAACGTTTTGGCTGCAACCCCATCAGGAATTATCTGGTGAAAGAGTATTTTCTTTTGCTCAATGTTTTGATTGGAGTTTTAACTCAGACTGGGCTTACATCAGGGGTGTGGTCATGTAAGTGGTGTGGTTATGGGGCGTGGCCATGAAAGGGGTGTGGTTTCAGCTGTAAACAGGTCCATTAGCGGCTTCAGTGGTTAATTCTGGGTTCATGCGTGTTCAACTTTACATTTAGCCACGAGTGTCTGGGAAAAAGTAATGCTTCATTTTAGCTTTTCTACCGTGCATGCTGCCTGCCTGGCTGGTGTGTGTGTGTGTGTGTGTGTGTGTGTGTGTGTGTTCAGGTGTCTGGTTGTAGGTTTGACATGATCCTGGATGTGTTCAAACGCTTTCATAACAAACAAACAGGTTCCAGCGAATAAACACAAGCGAATGAGTGCGTTTTTTTTTCTTCTGTGTATTACATGTGCTTGTGCGTGTGCATGTGTGTGTGTGCATGTGTGTGTGTTCTCGAGGTCTTTCACACTAAACCGACACATTTTCAATCACATGGTTTATTCGGAGGAAATTGTTGAAAAAGGGAGAATTCTGAAGCTCTTTGGGCTACAATAGGACAAGCCAGGATTAGTTTTTTCACTTTGTACTCATGTGTATGAGTGCCTGTTTGTGTGCACGTGCACGTGTGTGTGTGTTTGCAGACAGTGTCCTAGTAGCCAATTTGTAATATATAGTCGGCCTTGAAAAATGGTCCAGATCTCCCATTCGCTGTCTGCAATTTAGCTGTGCCGGCGCCTGGCGGTACCCATTGTGCCGCCTCCCACCGCTGCTGTTTGGACCTGATGGAGTGTGTGTTTGGAGCGGCGGTGTGTTTACCGCTGCCGATTGGGCCTGATGGAGTGTGTGTTTGGAGCGGCGGTGTGTTTACTTGCCTTGGTGCATCTCGGCGTGCTTTAACCCACCACTCTCTCTTTGCATGTGTGTCAATGAGAACACTCTGGTGACTTGATTTATACTTGGGTTATTGAATTTCTGTGTGTGTGTTTGTGTGTGTGTGTGTGTGTGGTGTTGCTGCTGCTTTCCTAATATGTACAAAGGAAGTTCACTGTTCAAAACGAACTGGGTTAGGAATAGGACTTTTTAGCTGCTTCAATAATTATGACTTCAACTAGTTGAGTTTGAAACTAACTTTTTTAACATGTACATTGTGTTCATGCAGGCGCTGCTAGCTGCAGTGATCAGTGTTTGAGATTAAAAAGAACATTTTCAGATTTCATGCAGGTAGTGAATTGTTACCAACAGCTACTTGAACTGTTGAATATTTTGTACTAAAGTGTAGCATGATTCAGCCCATACAGCACAGAAGCTACAATCTACAAGTCAACTCAATAACAGCTGTTACATCAGCTGTAAACGGGTCCATTAGCAGCTTCAGTGCTGGTTGAATCACACTGAGGTAAATAAGCTCAAATCTGATGATTTGTGGAAGGAGACACGTTTCCCCTTTTCTCCTCTGTTGCTTCATCTTTAACATATTTTTGAATACATTCTAATATATTACTATTGTACAGACATTATTATTATTATTATTATTATCCATCCATCCATTTTCTTTACCCGCTTATTCCATTTTGGGTCACGGGGGTCGCTGGTGCCCATGTCCAGCAATCACTGTGCGAGGGGTGGGGTACACCCTGGACAGGTCGCAAGTCCATCACAGGGACACACAGAGACAAACGAGACAAACAACCATTCACTCTCTCACTCACACCTAGGGACAATTTAGAGTTACCAATCAGCCTAACATGCATGTTTTTGGTCTGTGGGAGGAAACCGGAGTACCCGGAGAAAACTCACGCATGCACGGAGAGAACTCCACCCAGAAGGCCCGTGGACCGGGGTTTGAACCAAGGACCTGCTCGCTGAGAGGCAGCAGCTCTACCAGTTGCGCCACCGTGCTGCCGCTATTATTATTATTATTATTATTATTATTATTTACATTTTTCACAGTCAGCCCATACTTAGTTATTGAGTCAGTGTCTACCAACACACCAAGTTCCGATGTTTGACCGTTCTGGTAATGGCCACCGAAGCTCCACTGAATCAAAAGGTCACGTAACCAGAGTGCCCTCTAGTGGTTTATATGACTCAAAGAGGTCACATGACCGGAGCACCCTCTAGTGGTTTACAGAAGTCTATGGTGCAGGGTCAAAGATGTTCAAATATTAGGCACGTAATGATGCACGTTTTTTTACCAAGCCATCACAGTATAAACCTCTGGAATGAGTACAGAGAACCAGATGTTGGTCAAAGGTGATCACTGCTCCCATCTAACAGCAAGTGCACATGTTTGATTGATTTTTGCTTAGTGTACATCTTATCACAAACAAAACTGGTTTGTTCCACTTTGGAGTAAGCTGTTGGGGGAAGAATCAGTTTTGTTATGCGTTTCCTTGACTGATGAAGCCTTCTGGATCAAAGGCGAAACGTTTCAGCACAAGAAAAGAAACTGTCCAGATGACCTGACTGAAAAATGTTGGATTGTATACCTGGATTATTGAACATGGACTTTATTTTTGCTTAGATGTGACAGAGAAGAAGTAGAAACTTTGATCCTAAAGCATTTCAAATCTCACAGTTCAGAGACTTTAGAAGCTCCTGTGGAAGAACGTCTTCCCTGTTTATTCCACTCTGAGGCGAGCTCAGTGGGATGGCCCGTGTGTTGGAGGCAGGTCCAGGTACCGTCCTGGAGCCCACAGACAATGTGCTCGGCAGCATCGCACCACATCCAGACAGACGGGTCCGCAGCGCGTTTCAACAAGCTGAAGATACAAACTCTCAGAGAGAGCGGCACAAACATCACAACACAACTTTTTATTAAGTTCAGACGATTGATGAGTGAAGTTTAGCCTTTCTCATGGAAGGAAGCTTTTTCCTTTGTTGGATTAACACACACACACACACACACACACACACACACACACACACACACAC
>NC_056518.1:30563819-30570468 GCF_014905685.2 Nematolebias whitei | reverse complement strand
ACACACACACACACACACACACACACACACACACACACACACACACTACTATTACTGCTATTACCAGAGCCGAGACCTTTCATGAAACGATCTATCTCCAGAGAAAGAAAGAGGTTCATGAGGCCAACCATCACATCACTTATTGCTTTCTCTTTTTCAGCTCCATCACTGTTCTCTGACCCCCCCACCCCACCCCCCTTTCATTCCTTCACTTCCCTCCTCCCCCTTCTCTTATTTCCTCCATTCCTTCCAGTGTTTACCCCTGAACCTCAGCTGTCGGCCATGTTTTTTCTGACCCTCCACTTCTTTCTCCGCTTTCTGTCTCACTCACCTGCAGCCATTTTTAAATCGGTTTTATTTTTGTCTGCTTTAATTAATCAATTTTTTTAATCCAGCTGAGGGGAGTCGCTTCATGTTACTTTCTTGAAACCAAACAATGTGAACCTGAACAGAGGAGTTTATGCCACAGATTTGCACCTTGTTGAACTTTATTAACCAGACAGGAACAGTTAAAGATGCAATCTGATGCTTTGGATTAGATTCAGAGAATTTAAACAAAAAGCAGGTGTGTGGTGCCACAGTTAAAATAACTCTGTAAGGATTAGTGCATCACATTTATTAGTCAATTTATTCAACACATCTGACTTGTTCCTGCAGGTTATAGTTGTTCTATTTTATTAACTGCAGTAAAGATGAATTTCTGTGTATCCTTCATTAAAGGGTGCTCGTTCGCATAACGACAAACAAAGCAGCCATGAAAGTGTCTTCAGCGGGTATCGGACTGGACCAGAAAACCTGGGGACTAGCTGGTGACTCAGCATGGAGAGAAAAAGGACAAATCTTGTGTTGCAGTTCATACGCAGTGAGCCCAGTGGCCAACTGTTCAACATGGGGCTTATCTTTGAGTGCACAGCTTGCAGAGCAGTTCTGTGGGCCGTGTTCTTTCATTTTGTCGTCCACATCGTACCCACCTGGGCCCGCTTTGAACCCGCCTCTGCATCCACCCCCATGTTTGATTTATTCTGCTGGAGAAGTTCAAAATACAGACAGGGCCGGGTTGTTTAAATTCTTTATCATGATGGCTGTAGTGTGTTTTTTGTCAGAAGGAGAGCTTCAACTTACAGAACACAAATGGAGATGGGCCCAGACCCCAAGAAAACTGAGGCCACGTTTGTTTTTCTGAACGTTTGGATACATTTAGGACTTTCTCTCAAATGCTCTATATAAACCCGTCTGCCCGGTCCAGTGGGTGGTGCAGTGGTTGGTGCTGTTGACTCACGGGGTATGAACCGACACACGAAGTGGGGAAAGACGGACTCTTCAGCAGTAATCTGCAGCAGCAGCTGCTACTGCTGGCACACTTCAGTTGAAGTCAGAATTCTCTCCTATAGTTTATTTTTGTGTCAGTTTTTGTAAAGGTTATTTAAATGCACATTTATTTCAGTTAGACATTTATTGCTTTGCTAAATGAGAAGAAGAACTTTATGAATCCTGCATCAAAGTTAAGTCAGGTCCTCTGGACGTTTCTTTTTGTTGAAACGTTTTGTTTTCCATCCAAAAGACTTCATCAGTCCGAGGAGTCGCAACAAACTCGGTCTTATAAATAGCACCTTCACATAGTGGGTCAACCAGTTTGATGGTGCCAAGATGGTTTCTGGAGTCCGCCCTCTCCCACGCTGACTCGTCGGAGGCAGCCATGGCCAAAGTGGTTCAAAACATCAAAGTTCATGCTCAACAATCCAGGTAAAAAAATCCAACAAATTTAAGTCTGGTCCTTTGGACGGCTTCTTTTTGGCGATGAAAATGAAACATTTCAACAAAAACAAACCGTCCAGAGGACCTGACTTAACGTTGTTGGATTTTTTTTACCTGGATCATTGAGCATGAACTTTGATGTTTATGAATCCTGGTAACTGAAGTAAAGCTAGATTTGATCAAGCTTCAGGGCGAGTCGTCCTGAAGCTCGTTGTCCAATCACCGAAGTACATCAGAAACAACAAACATCTGCACAGCTCCCTTTTTACCGTATATAGTCTTTTTTCCCCCTTTCTCCTCAGCCTCCCAGACGTGCATCAAGAGATCAAATCAAGAAGTAATACAATCTGTGGACTTACATCTCGGTCATTTAATTTGAGACGCAGCTCTGTGGCCTCTCCTGCAGCCATAAAGTGAAGTGCCCTCACTTCACCCTCTGACAGGAACAATAGCGGCCGGCTCGCCTCAGAAAGCCCTGGTTTACAGTAATACTCGTCCACAAAGCAAGAGCGACAATGTCAATGGTTTTATGGAGCGCTACACACCACAGCTAATGTTCGGCTGTGAGCCGGCACTGCTCCACTGATTCTCCTCCCTGCTCTCTTTTATTACCCCGCGCTCCTTCCCTCCGTGTGAAAAATCCATAGCGACATGGGTTTTGACAGCCTGTCTTTGGCGGCTGTGTAAAATTTCAATAATTCTCCGTGCAGACAGTCACTCTGGGCCTGCTTTGTGTTTTCTGTTTGACTCTGTCACTTTGACTTCCTGTCGAATCCCAACTGACAGCATTTAGCTTTGAAATAACTAACGGGAATGAAATGAAGCAGCCCAACTGGAGGCTCGTGTGTTTTTTAGTTTTCTGAATATTTCAGGAGCTGCTGGTGGACGAGCAGGTACAGTCTGAGCTTCAGCAGGTGCTCCGAGCTGCACGTAGGAGGTTTTATTTACAGCAACAAGAAGCTTTTGTGCAAAGACGAGGACGAACCCGATTCAACTTCAGTAGCTTGTTTAAATCTAAAGTTTGAAAACGACCTTGGTAGAAAGGTTACATTTTCTATTAAACATTCTCACAGACGCTCTGAGATTAGATTATTTTATTTTTTGGAACCTGTGGTAGTTTAACATTGATCAGCGTTCCTTTGGTGCAAAAACCTTTAAGCACCTTTTTATTTTTTTTTTCATTTCTGTCGTGGTTTTCAGTTTGCATCATGCAGCTTTGGATAAAATCTGTACAAGAAATAAATCCACCATAGAAACGTTCTGATGCATGCTCAATGATCCAGGTAGATGAGTCTAAGGTTGATCCGTCCAGGTCCTCTGGACGTATTCTTCTTTGTCCAACCTTGTTAGACATCACAGAAAGTGTAAAACCTGCAGTAGATGAGATGTAACAACTGTAAAAACTGTCCTGCAGACATCCATCGAGTGCTAACCACAGCAGAACCATCACTGAGAGCTTAAACCGGTCACAGGAAGTTGGACTTTCCATGACTGAGTTGCTGTTTTCAGAACTTTAACACTTTTTACACAATCACAGCTGAACTTTGAGGATTTTACAGATTTTACCACCAAACTACTGGCCTCCAGCTGTGGGGAACTAGTTGGCAACTCAAAGTATTTATTATTTATTATATTAATCAGATTTTCTACATATGATTTGCGGACTTGGAGAAATCGTTTGACCTCCCTTGGCGCCTCCCTAGGGAGGTGCTTCAGGCATGTCCAACTGGGAGGAGACTCCGGGGAAGACCCTGGACAAATGGGAGAGACTGTCTCTTGGTTGTACTGGGAACTTCTTGAAGTCCCCCCAGAAGAGCTAGAAGTGATGGCTGTGGAAAGAGATGTCTGGGCCTCCCTGCTCAAGATGCTGCCCCCACGACACGACTTTGTAACAAGTGGAAGATGATGGATGGATATTTTCTGTAGTAGTTTGACTGAATTGTGAGGGTTTGCATCAAAATGCAGCTCCAGTTATTTTGAGACGGGTTTGAGACACCTGCAGTAACTCTGTGGTTGGTTTGAGAGAAAAAAACCCTCAAATGTTTTAAAAACATTTAAAACTCGAGTGATAAGTCTGCACACCTCTGTGGTCCTTTAGAGAACCAAACCTCCACAAGTGTTACTAGAGTCCTTTTAAATCCTGCTGCCAACCAGACTCAACCCTGAGAGATGTTCTGACGTCAGACTGCTTTTTGAGCTGCTCACATTTTATGATTTATGACATTCTTCTTTTTCCCCACGGTTTTCTACAGTTTCTCCACCCAAACTCTTTCAGTCAGTGTGTCCTCGGCTGTTCTCTCTCCAACAACCCGAAGGTGTCCCAACCTCTCACTGGCTCCCATCATGTTTGAGATCAGATTTTCCATTTTGAACTTCGCACATTTCCTCCATAAAACAGTAAAAACCTAAACAGACAGATGTTTCTGTCGCTCGCGGTTCAACAGATTCCTTCAGTTCAACTTTCAGTCTCTACTCAGGGAGTGACAGATACAGGTGTGGTTACCACGGTGACCCCAGTGACCCACTAACTGCACCTTTAACCTTTTATTTCATCTCTGTTCTAATTCCTCTCCAGTTCAAACATCCAATGTTAGATTTTCACAAAATAAATCCCAAATACCCGTTGGACTTTAAAAGGAGAAACTTTTAGCTCCCCACCAACATTGTGCAAAAGTTTTCAGTCTTTTTGGAGCTGACAGAATGAGGTGCAAAAAAATGTAAAATTTAAGGACAATTTTTTTTTTTCTTGTTTAATTTGTAAAACAAATTTCCCCACTGAGTTTGAAATGTCCACAGTTTATTTTCCACATGAAGAAATGTGCTGTCTGATTTACTTCTGGTGTTTTCTGAGATAAACGGTCTGTGACAGAACTCTATATGTTGACACTTTTATTGTGAAGGGCAAAAGGAAGTTCTGAGTTAGCTTTCTGGCTAAAGCTTTGCTAACCGATCTAAACTAAAAACTAGACTGTTGATCTCTAAATACTTTAATAACTTTACAAGCTTATAAAAATAGCTTCTAACCGACTTGAATAAATGCTAAAGGCCCGTATGTTCAGATTTGAATGAGTCGTGATGAAATTGTTGTTCTTCCTCTTCTTCTGTCCCTGCGTCTGTCCTTTAAGACCCTGTCCACGTTTCTGTGTCCCACAGTGACCCCTACTGGGAGCGGCCGTCTAATGCAGGCAGCTGCTCCGCCGCCCGGCCCAAGACCCTTCACCTGGCGGGCCAGCAGCACACGTCCTCACCATGGTAATGTTGTGTAGCCGTGGAGCTAGCAGCTGTGCTGTTGTGTGTTTGTGTTGCAGAGCAGCAGCTTTAACTTTTATTTCTTCACGTGCAGTTGAATCATCCTGCTGTTTGACTTGTCGTGAGTGTAGAGTCCAGATGTTTCTGCTTTAGATTTTTACATTTAAACTTACTGATCAAAACTCGCAAAAAATAAAAAGACGTTGAAGTTTTTGTTGGAGCAGGACGTACCACAGCTGGAGCAGATGTTGCACAGCAGGTCCTGTATTAAATCAGTTAATCTGTTATTTTTGTAACATTTGTTAGTTTTTATAAGGCTTTATCCTAAAATATAAACTCCCATCAGTCCAAAACGGGTTCTGATCAAATTCTAATGACTTGCCATGACTTTAGTCTAATTTTATTATAATAAATAATCTTCACTGGATTATGAAATGTCACGAGTGAAACCTGGTGTGTCTAAGGAAACCAACAGATTGCGTCAAATATGTGCACAAATGTGACATTTCTGCTGGTTTGGAGTAAACTCTGTTAAAGTCATGATCGAACGAACTCCAGTTTTTTTTACATTTTTGTTTTCTACCAAAACTATAAAAATCTGCATACACTGGAACAACCAGGCAGCCTGACTTGTTTTGTTTTTGACATAATTCAACAGAATAAGTTAATTCAATTCAGTTTATTTATACAGCGCTGAGTCACAACAGAAATTGTCCCAGGACACTGAACAAAAACATTCACATACTACATAAAGTCAATTAGTAGTATTAGATTAAAACAAAGCTTATGAATTGGTACAAAGTAGTTTAAAAAGTAACTCGGGTGCAAGTTTTTGGTGTGAGTTAATGGGAGCTCCTGCAGATTGTCTGAGAGCTGCACACATCTCACTGGTTTCAGATCAGATTCATTTTCTAATCATAAATCTTTAACTGCACGTTTAAGAACAAATATTTCAGCAGTTATCATGTAATAGCTCCTGTATCCTGTCAGAACATCTACTGTATTTTTATAATTCTGTTTCTCTTTATCTTCAAAATTCAAGAGTGTTTTCTTTTACAGCAACTTACAGCAGTGCAATAAATTTAATTAGTGAACATTTTCCAATCCAACTTTATTTGCAAATCACTTGAACCTACTGCAGCAGAGCAAAGTGCCGAACAGAGTCGACATTAAAACATGGCTCACTCAGTACAAAGTACAATAAAAAAAATACATAAAATCTGAACAAACAGTAAAACAAAAAGAAGCAATAAAAGCCACAAAATTAAATTTTGTGTAAAATTAAATAAAAACAGCTCTTTACAAAGTGTTAAACACCAAGGAGAAGAGGTGGGTTTAAGAATAGTTTTAAAAACGGATCACGTAGAGTCCTGTCTGAGGTGGAGGAGCAGCTTCTTCAGTTTAGGAGCTGCTGCAGGATAAACTGTGTCTGCGTCGGACCATTCAAAGACCGTTAAAGATTTAAAACAAATAAACTACTGTAATTAAAAAATGGATCCTAAAACTTACAGGCAGCCAGTGGGGTGAGATTAAAGTATGGTGGACCCACTAACCCCCCCAGATAAAAGTATGGTGGGCCCACTAACCCCCCAGATAAAGTATGGCAGACCCACTAAACCCCCAGATAAAAGTATGGTGGGCCCAC
>NC_056518.1:30557537-30563419 GCF_014905685.2 Nematolebias whitei | reverse complement strand
AAAAACATCAACTAAATATACACTAAGCACTCATAACATAAAAACATTGAACATCAGCACAAACATGAACATGAGTCTGTGTGAGCAGATGAGCACACATGAACACATCAACATTGAAACAGATCAGCAGCAAAAAGAAACTGATCAGCAGCAGATCAGCAATGTTAAATAATAGATTTTTAGTTTATTAATTGATGTTTTTAGTTTGTGTGTTAGTCCGTTTTAAAGTGTCAAAGTCTGAGTCCTTATGTATCAAAGAGAGTAACTTTCATACTGAAAGGTAGCGTACAGAAAATAACCTGCTCAGATTAAATTTGATAAATTTTATCAAACTGTGCATGCGTCTGCTCACCTTTCCTTCATACATCTTAAAAAACTGAGTGCACATGAGACTCCTCCCACTGACACACCTCCACAGATGTGTCCTGCATGTGTGTTTCTCTCTGGATGATCAGAAATGAAGCGTAGATGCTGGAAACTAAGGCTCCTCCTAGTTTCCTCCGTAAGGCTGTGGCTAGTTCAGCACAGAAGTCACAAAGAATGGCCCGGGACTTTAATTCTATAATAATCATGTGTGATCCCTGGAAACACTCAGACTCCCAGTTCTTCTACTGGTGATGTCCTCCAGCAGCGCCACACCTTTCATTGATCCAGTTACACACAACTTTATGCAACTTTGACAAAACGGTGCATAATTACCTCCTACCTCATCCACGGACCTGCAGGGTAATTTACTCCCAGGTTTGATGGACCGTCTGTGAGGAAAACCTCTGAGGCGGATCAGAACCTCTGATCTGAGCATGAGGTTATAAAGATCTGGATGATGGAACCTGCTGTATGAAGACGTGCAGGAGGTGTAGTCATAGTTTTTCTTTTAAAAAAGAGAACAGATACACCCCCCCCCCCCCCCCTCGGTTTTATTTCCCATTCCTGAATGTGATTTCTTCTCCATCATCTTCTCCCCGAGTCTCTGAGCTCAGGTGAGACGGGAGCTGTTCTGATGTGACTTCTGTCTTCTCTGTCGTGTTGCGAGTTGACTCTCTTCATCCTAACCTATTTCCTCCTTCAGTTTTATTCGAAGTCCTCCAAACAACAACAGATTCTTCTTGTCGTTATTTCCAAGAGAACATCTCAAATTCAATAATTTAACTCTTAGTCTTTAAGTTTCTATATTTCAGCACCTGCCCGAGTCTTTGTCTGCCAGAAAACCTGTAAATAATGGATTAAACGTATTCAGACAGGAGCAATGTGTGTGTGTGTGCGTGTGTGTGTGTGTGTGTGTGTGTGTGCGTGCGTGCGTGCTGCATTCATCATGAGTTCTCCGTTTGATCAGAAAGCTTATCTGAAAAATAAAATCAGTTTTAGCTTATCTCACCCAACGTCTTTTGACCATTAAAGAAACAACTAAAACTATGAACACTCCAAACCGTGGTACTGGATAATTGCTGGAATGTGAGTTTATTAAGTCATAATGATGATAAAACACAGGAACTGCTGAATGGGTTTAACTTAAAAACACATAATGCTACCATGCACATCTTCAACTGAATAATTTTAAGACTCAACTTGATTCAAGATGGCTGCCATCACTATCGACCCTAGCAAACATAACGGCTCTAACTCTGTCAGCTTTACAGATATTGAGCTTAAGCTTAAACTTTGTTTTGATTCTAAAGATCTCTAGCCACAGTTCAGCAACTTTAAAATTTTAGCTACCAATCAACTGCTTATATTTTAGCTACCATTTGACCACTTTTACACATATCGACTATCGTTAAACCTCTTGTACCACTTTAACAGTTTAGATTTTGTTTTTTGCTTCTATTTGGGTACTTTTACACTTAGCTATTGTTGGACTACTTTTACACCGTGGCTACTATTCGACCACTTATATTCTAGCTACTGTTTGGCCACTTACATTATGGCTATCACTGGGCCACTGTTACACTGTAGCTACTGTTCGACCACTCGTATTTTGGTCAACATTTGGCACCTTTTACATCCTAATCATCTTTTTAGCCACATTACACTTTAGCTAAACTTTAACTGTTTCAGCATCTATGGTGAATTTCAGCTGTTGCTTACAGCTTCAGCTTTAGCTTGTCTTGTTAGTTTTTACATTACACAGTTTCTGTTTAAACATAAAAATGTTTGTCCAGTAGAAGAGAAGGTGTTAAATCGTCTTTTTTCCTTTCCACCCTGTTGTAAACTTCAGTTTGTGGAACAATTTGTTCTGCACGAGTTAAAACATGTCTTTTATTAGCTAAATTTTAGCTGTTGAAAGTAAATGTGTTTTATTCTTTCCCCACACCTAAAGCCCCAACAGCAGACTCCCCGTCCTCTTGTGTTTCTCAGCCTCTGAACTTTTGTTCTGCTGACTCTGAAGCCGGAGAACTTCAGATAAACCCGACTTAAAGGAGCTTTGGTTCAGATTCTGGTCTTTCAGTTCTTTCTTCAGTTTTCTTCGTGAACTTTTAGACTCGTCACTTCTGCACGCAGCAGGTGTGGTTTGTATCTCAAACGTCATGTTGCCGTCTCGTAAACTCCCCGCCTCCCACCTGACTGTGACACCTGTCATCTGTGACGGGTGTGACGTACCTGAGAGACGGTGCTGAGGGAAGCGATGCCCACCCACACCTTCAGTTTTTTTTGATTGACTGCAGCTCTCTTCCAGCCTCGAACTCTTCATCTGTTCTCGTCTTCCTCAGCTGGTTGGACAGGAACCCACCTGTGGCCCGAACACAGAACCAGTCTGATCTGCAGAAATACGCCGTTTGTTTATTTGTTTATTTGTTTATTTTTTTTTTAACGTGTTTTTGGTCGTTCAGCCCCGAACCTGCCTCGCTGTGGCCCACGAGCCTTGTGGATGAAGGGCCCGGTGTTTCCGGGTCTAAAGGAGAACAGCTGTTTTTTCTAAAATGAATTTCCATAAAAGACCAATCAACATATATAAACAGACTCCTTTGTTCATTGATGTGAGGGTCTGGGGGTGGGGGTCACTTTGTTTAAGCTTGTGTTGGTCGGTTTGGTTGCTTGTTGCTCTTGAGATATGGCAACATTGCTCAGTTGTTTTTCTTTGTCTTTTTTTTTTTTTTTGTAGAGGGAGATTGAATTGCTTCAACTGAGGAAAGACGTTACGTTTTGAATCTAGAGGTTTTATAGTTCTGTCTGAGGAGGGGCTGGACCCACCCCACCCACCCATCCTAAACCATCTGATCCTGGTTTGAAGCTGAAAGCCCATTTTCATTTTCAGCATCAGTCTGTCTGTTTGTTGTTGGTGAAACTGTCTTTTTTTCCTGCAGGGAGGTGAATTCAATTTGTTTTCTTTTCAGATTATATTTGAACCTTTTTGCAGTAGCAGCTTGTTTCAGCTCAGATCTGTCTGAATAAAAACAAACAAAAAATTTTTTTTTATTTTTTTTTTTCTAAGTTGGAGACATGCTGGTGAGGTTGAGGAAGTTTCTCCGGCTGCTGCATCAGAACCAGTTGAGGATCTTTGTCCAGTTGGTTCCGTTTAAGAAGCGTTTTGATTTGAAGGAAAACCCCTTCAGGTCCTGTCAGGAAACCAGATCTGAGAGCTGTGGTGCTGGTATCAGCTGAGTGCTGTGCAAAGGAGGCTAAGAGCAAGAACCCCAGAGAGCAGTGAAGATGACACAGAAGTAAACTTTTGAAGCTGCAGGAGGAGCTGCTTCTGCAGGAGGAGCTTCTCCTGCAGGAGGTCCAATCAGATTCAACGCAGCAGAAACACCGATGGACAGGAAAATATGGTGAAGTGAACTGTTAGTACGATTTACTGGAGTCTCCAGGATCGGGCCGAGGAGATGAAGGAGCAGACCTGCTGAATATTTATCACCTGCTGCCATGAGAAGCAGGTGACTGTGTAATCCATTGTGTTAGCAAAATATCTCATGAGCTACTGGACGTTGGAAACTCTGAAAGTAATGAGAGATCTTTGTGTTAAAATATGAGGCAGAGGGCGGGTTCTGTTCAGATGCACTAACAGAACCGTGCCCTGCCTCTGATCTGTGTGTGATGTGTGCGCGTGTGTGTGTGTGATGCCATTAGCTCTAGTGGATCACCGGAGGACTTCCCGCACCTCTGATTTCTGGTCAGACTCGTTTGATCCACAGATCGGTTCAGGTTTGAAGCTGAACCTGATTTCTAACGTTAATTGGATTCAGAACCGCTCGGCTGACGCCGGGCACCGTTGGCGTTTGGTTGTTAGAGACGTGAGGGAGACGAGGCGGCAGCTGAAGGTAGCCTTGATTACTAACTGGTTCTGGTTTGATGCTCTGTTTAATGTGGAGAGGAACAGGTTACCGTGTGTTCCCAGTAGATCAACAGCTCCTGTTAAGGTCTCCCATAACAAATTAATCTCATGGGAGGGGTCAGACTAAGACCTCGATGAGGAAAGACCACAGGAAACATATCATCTGGACTCCACTGGATCCAGGCTTGAGGAAGACTCAAGCTTGGTCATCTAATCTGAAAACTTCCTGGGTCCAGCTCCTGCATGGACAAGGGTGTGTCAGGTGCTGATCCAGGCCATGGTTCCTGGAGACACAGTGGCTTCAAACATAAAATAATGTTTCCTCATATTGGTCACCTTAAATGTGGAGAATCCAGCAGCCGAACCCTGTGCAGCTGCTGTCTTCTTACCAGAAGGAGAAGGCATGAGGGTATCTGTCAGCCTTCAGAGCTCAGTGTTTGTGGAAATTCACGGCTAAAAGCCTCAGATTGGCTCTGGGTCTGTGGTCGGGAGTGTATTTACTGAACGCTCACCAAATAGACACGCTGCATTTGGAAATGGCTCTTCTCCTCTGCGCTTCCTCCACCTGTTGCTTGCCGCTCTCCTCCATATCTCCCTCCGTCTGTGATTAACTTCTCCTCGGTCGCCCACCCCGTCTTTCTCAGCCCATTTCATCCGGTTCTGGTCGACTTGCTGCGTTGGAAAGATTGAACGGGCAATCCTCTTCTCTGATAAGGCCACAGCGGGGGAACTGAGCAACACCAAACCTGGGTAATGTGTTAAAAATCAGATTTATCACTGGAATATGGACATGTAGTATGATGTGTGTAATAATTGGATGAGCTGTAAATAACTTTGTTCTCTTAAAGTGCCCATCGGTTCCTGACAAACCCCCTCCTGTATCACCTGTTTGACCAGGCACCGATTGATGGTGAAGGCCGGCAGCCAGCAGCACCGTTTTCTTAAGAGTCCTTTAATTATCTCCTGCACGCACCTTACTTTGCTGGATTAGAAACTATGCAGTGAAATGAATAAAGATGCAGTTAAACTGCCTCACTGGGTGAAACATGGACTCCTTCGTGAATTATACTACTTTATTGTTGGTCGTTTGGTAACTGACTCAGTGGACAAACTGTCTGCTGCTGCTTGGATGGGACACAACAGAATATCTTCATTCAGTTAAAGTTCTGTCCACTCGTCAGGGAGGCCAGACACCTCAGACTTGAAGGATTTATTTAATCCTTTCTTGTTCAGGTTGGACCGATTCAACAACAAACATCCTCAGATTTGCAGGATCACACATATGCATACAGGCTTCTAATACGTATTTGGTTAAAGGAGTCTCAGCCAGTGTCTGCAGGACCGGCTGTTTGTCTCCATCAACCAGCTTCTGGGTAGGTTCAGTCAAACTGGTTGGTTCCTGGTTTTGGACCTGGTTTTTAATCAGAGTTCACAAGTTTTTAAGTGGGGTTCAGTCTGGGCTTTGTGAAGGCTTTTCCAGAAGCTAAATGTTAGTCGGATTCATCCAATCAGAGACCAGTTCTGATTATTCATCCGATCAGAGACCAGTTCTGATTATTCATCCGATCAGAGACCAGTTCTGATTATTCATCCAATCAGAGACCAGTTCTGA
>NC_056518.1:30546930-30557527 GCF_014905685.2 Nematolebias whitei | reverse complement strand
TCCGATCAGAGGCCAGTCTCCGATGATTCATCCGATCAGAGACCAGTCTCGATGATCTATCCAGAGACCAGTTCAGATGGTTCATCCAATCAGAGACCAGCAACAGGGACTCAGGTGGACAAGGATTCTAAAGTTCCAGCAGTCAGACTCATGGCAGACTGAGTCTTGGTGGTTCATGTCCCTGAACCAGTAAGATGTTAGGGGACAGTTTGTGTCATCTCCTAGTACTTGAGACAACTTGGACACATCTGAATAACTTTTATTTCCGTTTGGTAATTTGAACTGATGGTCTTGGAATCTGAAGTAGCTCAGAAAAGGTTTCCAACAGTTTTTTAAACGTCTTTAAATCTACAACTTTTCTTCTGAGTTCTTCGCCGAGCTCTTTGGACCTTCCTGTTGTTGTGAGTGCTGATTAATCCACGAGCTACTGGCAGACGAGCTGCAGTCCAGTTCAAAGGCCTCCTCAAACCTGCAGCACCAGCCATTGAAACATTTAGGAGGACTTCTGGATAAATTAGTAGAAAAGTTCTTGTCAAGTGATAATTTGGTTTATTTTCCTTCACATTGCTTCTTGTGGTTCAGAACATAACATTTTCTGGTGAGACTTCAGGAACTGGACTTGGTAACGTTTGATGTGGCTCTTCTGGTTCAGACATGTCCGCTCTGCCGGGTCACCTTCATGAGGTCGAACCACACAGGGAAGGTCAAACCTGTAAAGACCGGTTTGACTTGAAGTTAATAGTTGACAACATCCAGACCTTGAGCAACAATTCAGAGCCGGTTCCAGAGTCTGTGTCCTGTTGTTGGACATAGAGACATGTCCCGCTGACAGGGACGTCCCTCGAGGGAGCTGAGATCACAGATGCTCTGTGATCACACACACAGTTTGACCGTCACGTCTTTATTCAAGGACGTGCATCAGACCCAAACACACACCCAGACACTCAGACAGGTCCATCTGGTCAGGAGGGCTGGTTCTGTCTGAGTGGGCCTCGAGGCTGGCCCGGTTCAGCCCAGGCTTCAGCGTGTTGACGGTTCCAACACTGAATGTACGTTTTGTTTGGGGGAACTCGGACCTGGACTTTTCTATCGTTTAGGTGTTTTTGCTCTTGCAGTGTTGGATCTTCGAACGTTGCTGCCGACATTTATTTAAAGGACAAACGAGTTGGATGCCTGAGGATGAGGAGTGTTCTGCTGCTTCGCCGCCTTCAGAGAGTCATGGGAGGTGGAGTCAGGGGAGGTGGAGTCAGGGGAGGTGGAGTAATCCTCGGAGCGGCTTCCTTTACAGACGGAGCAAACAACAGGTGAACCGAAGAACTGAGCGATTAAAGTCACCGTGCAGTCTGAGTGAAGATGTGTGAAATGTTGCAATGTTTCAGATTGAGCTGCTGTGAGCATTTGCCTGGGAGGGGTCTTGTTTATGTCGTCCCCCCCCCCCCCACACACACACACATCCAAACTCCCCACAGCTTCATGTGTTCACCTCTTTCTCTCGCTCTCCTTTAGTCTGAATATTTGCGCTCTCACACTCTGTCCTCACTCCTCGTTTCAAACCTTTCATCTTCTGGGCTGTCGAACACCAACTACAAGGAAATATAGGGAAGAACTTTAATTCATCCTAATTAATCTGAAGTACAACTGTCTTAATCTGGTGAATCTGAGCAGGAAACAGACAAAATTAAGCTTAAATAAGATGGACTGATGGGTAAACTTTGTTTTGAGACTATAAATTTCCAGTTCTTTGTCCAAAATAAATAAAAGACGCAACAATTTGAAGCTTTCCGGCCATTGAAGTTCATTTTTAAAGGATTTTAGAAGTGAGTTGAAATCATGAGACCTCAGACCCTGAAACATTAAAATCTTTAGATTAGTTCTCTGATACAGAATGAGGTGAAACATAAAATTATATACTTTTATACTGCAGTACATCTATGTATTTGTTTGTCCGCACCTGCCTGTGTGTGTGTGTGTGTGTGTTCGTTCAAAGCAACAGGAAGCTGAATAATTGATGCTGGATGCGGTTCTCTCCGTGCTCCCCCTCTCACCTCCCGTCGTCTCAGAGCGTCTCTCCCGTTCTTCTTCTTCTTGTTTCCCGTGTCAATAATCATCAAAAACAGAAATACAAGAGCTCAGAGACCCGACGAACACAAACACTGACCCCAGGAGGCAGACGGGCCAGGTCTTTCCGAACCTGTCCCTCTGAACTGAATCTGGAAATAATCTGAGATAATCTGAGCTCTGGGCTTTTTCTCTGACAGAAGCAACAAAAACATTTAGAGTAAAACTGGGAAGACTTGAAATTATAGAAGTAATTATCTGTGGTCTTCTCCCTCCCAATCAAAATTTGTTCTGAGCGAGTCACGACTTCCTGTTTCCAATTGATGTCTTGTGGGTAATGTAGTTAAAGGCTCAGCTGGTTGAACAATATAAAATGTTTTCCATACGCCGGTCAACACGATGACACCCTGCACGTATTTCAGCATTTTCACGAGGACCAAACCAACTGTCTGAGGCTTATTTTCCACTCTGCATTTCTGTCTGCTGTATTAAAAGTGCTGTCACTCACGGTGACCCTATGAGACAGCGACAGCAGCTTTTAGGTTTCTTCACTCTTCAGTAGTTAAATCCAGATTAATGTCAGATTAAAACAGGAGGACGTCTCGGATTATCGTCGGGCTTCAGGGGCAAAAGTTTCCAGCAGCTTCAAAGTTTCAGTGTTTCGATGTCAGCAGCAAGAAGTGGAAGGTGTGTCTCGCGTGCCTCGCTGTGACTGTTCGTGCATGGTGTGTGTGTGTGTGTGTGTGTGTGTGTGTGTGTGTGTGTGTGTTGCGGCCTTTGAAGTAAACATCTTGTTCTTTTGATCTGCAGTGATTTTAGGTTCTGATCAATTTTAGCCAGAAATCTTTTAGACAAACTAAACTGGAAACGAGCGACACAAATCCAAACCCTCATCAACATCATCACTGGACAGTCACGTGCACTTTCATCCCAGCTCCAAGGTCAAGGTCACAAATCAAGGTCACAGTTAGAAGTAGGTCTTTGCGGTTGTCTTGTTAATCAGACTCGGGCCATTTTCACGTGCGCTCCTGGATCAGATCCACACGTGATGTTTTACAAAGTGACCTCAGTTTGACCTTTACACTCTGACGTGTGTCAGACAGTGGCACGGCTCTGCTCCAAATACGAGGACAAACGGCTGCAGAACTGCTGCACACTGAGGGTGTTCATTCATGGAGATATTATGCTAACAGACAAACACAGACAGAGCATCGCTCAGAACGACAGAACGAACAAAAAGAGGACTTGAGAGTATTTGTAGAAGAAAACTGAGCCGGTTGATGTGGAGTTTCACGGCAGAGACTCGTGAGAGGAGGAGCCGACTGTTTGAAGGTTACAGGAGGACAAGGCGGGGGAGAGAGAGCAGAGGAGGAGGTGATGGAGATCAGAGGAGGAGGTTGAAGGGAAAAAAGACTGAGGAAGATTCAGAGTCAGGAGGAGCGATTGTAATGAGAGGAAGGAGAAGAGGAATAATAAAGACATGAAGCGAGAGACGGTCTGAAGTAATTTAGAGTCTCTGAGGTGGCTGCAGCTTTTACACCATTAACACCTCAAACTGTGCACGTGTGTGCATGTGTGTGTGTTCGCCCACACTCCTGCCAACTCTTTAACGAGACACTGCTGCTAATTTCAGAGCTAATACTGAAGCGTTCCACTCCACTGAGTCCGAGGAGGAGGAGGAGCAGCAGGATGTATGGATATCGTAAAGGAGAGGAGGGAAGGGCACGGGGGAGGTGGAAGAAGGAAACATAAAGGAAGGATGGAGGACGAGAGGACAGAAGTCAAGGTTGAGACGTCCACCCCGACCGTCCCTCGGCTCCCTCTGATAGCGTCTGTATTTACCGTTCGCTCCAGTTAGTTTGGCGTCTGGTTTGAGTTGTCCGGTTTCTGTGGTGAGCTCTGTTGGTCCGGTTCAGCTTGGCTGCTGTCGGACCGGACCAACACTGACTCATCCAGTCTGAGTTTCATTAAGATCTGTTCAGTGGCACATTAGATATTTTGCTGACAGGTGATGAGTTATTACTTAAAGGTGAAGACAGCGTCGTTAAATGTTTTTATTCAGCTGGCAGAAGAAACTAAAACATTTCTCATGTTCCTACATCCCATAATTTATTCATTTTCTTTTCTTTTTATGAATAATTGTTTGATATTCATTCATCAGAACATCTCCCTTTAATTTGACTCTGAATTCATTGTCTTTAGTTATTAAATGATGGCAATATTCATATTTTGTAATTAATACTCAGTTTATGTCCATAAAAATCCCATTATTACTGCTTTAATAATAATTATCACATTAGTCAGAGGAGTTGTGGTTAATTGTTGTGTTGAGCTTTAATCAATTAAAGGTTTCTTCTACAGGAGATAACGGCTCCGGTGGAATTGAGACTAAATGTCTGCGTGCAAAATATATTTATTGTAAACATTTGGTGAATAATATAATCTATACTGAGGACAAGTTCACAGGATTCATGAGTTTTAATGATTATTTAAACAAATGCACTTTCTGTGAACGTTTGTGTATTTACAGCCAAGTTGTTATTTAATAAAAACATAAAGTTATTAATTTCATAACCCAGATAAATAAAACCCCTCTGTCTTTTGAAATGCATGGGCACTTTATTTTGTTTTATGCAAATTTCTGCGAAGGAAACAAACAGTTCAGGCAGAAAGGGAACACAAAACGGGAATGTGTTTCATTACTCAAGTTAGGAGAAATATATAAAGTTATATATATTAAGAAAAACTAATTTAAGCTTCAAGAATGCATCAAAAAATTGATTCCTTTGGTAAAACAATGAAAAGCCTTAATAGGAAGTAGAAAATAAACCAAAGTTAAGCTTTTCTTCCAGAAGGACAACCTTCATTGTTTGTTGGTTTCAGAGTTTTAAGAAAACCCGGAAGCTTTTGTCATCTTCTCTAAACTCTGACTTTTGATTGTTGGGGATGTCTCATCTGAGCAAACAATCCAAGAACTGAAACAAACGAAGCACAAAAACTAAACTAGTTTTCATGTAGTTAGTGATCTGAAACCTGCTTTTTAACGTATAATGTAACGTAACCCTATAATCGTTGACTTGTTCCAGGACGCTGTCCATGCATCGCATCACTCAGGACGTCAGGAAGTGTCTGTTTTATCCCCTCCGTTCATCTAAAACTCTGTTTTTCCGTCTGCAGCGTTTGGAGTCTTTCTGTCACGCTCTGCTTGATTCTAAAGCAGCGTGCACGCTCGTATTTGTTCAACTGATAGACGGAGTGAAATAATCCACTGGAAATTCTTCGTCTCACTGACAGGCTAAAAAAGATGGAGAGAGCACAAAAACATGTGGCAGACGAGCAGAAAGTCATAAAAAGGACTAATTACTGAGTTCTGGTTCTGGATCTGGATCTGGATCCGTTTGTTGGAGGCTGAAGAAAAAAACTTTTTTTTTTTTTTTTTTTGTCTCTGCTGCAGCTGAAAACTATAGAGTTATAGAAGCTATGAGTCATCTTTAAACCCACACAGATCAGCCACAACAATATGACCACCCAATGCTGTAGGGACTTCCTGCTTAGTCCAGGTGTGTGTGTGTGTGTGTGTGTGTGTGTGTGTGTGTGTGTGCATACATTCATTTAAGGGTTTCTGGTTCTGGAACAAACCTGTATAGTCTTTGGATGATGGTCATGTCTGTGGATTCTGGTGCTGGTAAACTGGTCAATTTGCCAAATCCTACCCCCACTTTGTACCATAAGTTCCTGTTTTGCGCTATTTAACCCCTTAGGTTTAGGTTTATTGTCACATGCAGATCAACATAAGGTCAACTATGCAATGAAACGCTCAGGATGAGAAGAACCGTCTCGACTCGCCCAAAAAATAAATACCAAAGCATGCAACAAAAATACAAAAACAAGGTGCCAAAAGTGGAAAAAGAAATGCATCTACAACAGCATGGTCCTGTTATCACCATGGTTCTGTTGGCAACTTGGCAGTGAGGTTCTCTTAGTAATATGGTCCCGTTAGCACCATGGTTCTGTTAGCAGTGCTATCCTGTTAGCAGCAGGGTACTGTTAGCAATTTGGTACTGTTAGCAGCATAGTCCTATTAGCAGAGTGGTTCTGTTGGCAGTGAGGTGCTCTTAGCAACATGGTTTTGTTAGGGGTGTGATCTTGTTAGCAGCGTGGTCTCGTTGGCAGCATGATGACAACAACTGCGGCAACGAACGATGACTGCTCACCAGGTCCGGCAGACACAGAACAACTAAGGTTTCCTCCGCGGAACCGAACTGTTTTGTAGAGTTCGGTTTGAGTTTGGTCTCTTAGACCCCTCAGTTGTTTCACGGTGGTCTTCTTGACACTTACCGACCATTTTATTAGGTCCACCTTGCTGGTGCCAGGTTGGACCCCTCTTTACCTTCAAGACTACCTTTACTCCTGGTGGCACAGATTCAACGGGGTATTAGAAACATTCCTCAGAGATGCTGCCATCACAGCTGCTGCCAGTTTGTCAGCTGAAGGTCCAGAATCTCCAGTTCCACCACATCTGTTCTGGACTGAGATCTGAACTCATTGGAGTCCAATGAATCCAGACTCATTAAACCAGGATGTGAGGTTTCTGTTTGTCTCTTGTGTTTTTCTGCACACTCCTGTGTTTCTCTTCCTTGTGTTCAGCCCCTGTCCCACCTGTCTTCACTCCCAGTCGCCCCAGGAGTTTCTGATTAATGTCCCATTAGTTCCTGTATAAAGTCTGTCTTTTCTTTCCTCCTGTGTCTGGGCATTATCTTTCTCATGGCTACATGTTTCTGCTCATCTGTCTTCTCCTTAAAAGTAAGTTTGTGGCTGCCCTGTCAGCTGTTTTGTAAAAAAAATATTATTACTTTACTTTTTCCTTAGTCTCTTGCCTCTACCGGCACGTGGGTTCACCATTAAAAGCAGAAATGTCTCACAGGAAATGTTTTAATAACATGTTCTGCAGAATTTGTCAGGAAAGACTGTGTTTGAGCTACCATTGCCTTTCCATCATCTCCAACCAGTTTGACCTCTGACACCAACACAAAGTTTTTGTCCTCAACTTCCCTCACTGGATTTTCTTTTTCGGACCGTTATCTGGAAACCCCAGAGTTGGTGGTTGGTGAAAATCCTACTAGATTATCTGTCCCTGTAACACATGGGCCAACAACCACGCCTTGTCCAAAGCCTCTTGGATCTCTGATCTGATGCCCAGAACTTCAGCTTGTACTCTACACTGATCAAGTGTTTGTGCTAATGAGCAATCACACAGGTGGACATAATGAAGTGGCTCATGAGTGCACTTTGAGAGGAGAGGCTAGTCTGTAAAAATGTGAGATATGTCCGTTATCAGGAGGTTTCTCCATCAGAACTGTTGTCTTTTTACAGATGAGCACTGTTTGTGGTCATAATGTTTTGGCTAGATGTGATCATAAAACTACCACTGTAATATTTCAGTAGAAACGGGTCAGCTCGGGTCTAACGCTGATAGTTTTTCCTCCTAAAATCTATTTATCAGATTTGATTGAGCGTCTCCGCCCCCACAGCTCTCAGCAGGTTTTAATCTCATAATTTGTTGAATTTCTTCTCAAAACGATGAAACTCTGCAGATCAGTTTAGTCTCCTCAGATTTCTGTCTTCATCTCTGTCCTCTGTCTCCGTCCTCGTGTCTTTCTGTCCCTCCTTCTTTCGTCAATAACCGTTTGTCCTCCTTCTTGGCGGGCGTTTTATCCCTCTCACTGGCTAGATTGGTTTTGGCACTCAGTCCCCTGATCGGCGATCACACGTGCACGCATGCAGCGAGTGGCGGTGTCATCGCTATGGCAATGTCAGCGGGCGGGGCTTAATGCAAAGTGACACTTGTTCTCTGCTTTCCTTTCCCATCGCCATGGAAGCAATTACCCTCCTCTTGAAGGGCCTTTTGTCTGAATGTGTGTGTGTGTGTGTTCCTGCTCTCCTGGAGTTGACGAGGTGGAACCTTGGCTCTGGGTCACCTGATTGGCTGAATTGGACGATATTAAAGGAAGAAAGAGCTGGAAGAGGAGGCAGGAGATCTCTTTTAAATTTATTTTTTTACGGTTTTTCCTTTGATGTCTCTCTTCCTTGGCAACCCTCAGCTCCCTGATCTTCCTTAGACCTTCAGTCCTGATCTCACATGATGGGCAACAAATAGCCTTGATGTTAGATGAGTAACGAGGGTGTTGCTCTGGTCTGACATTGTGAAGGAGCTGAGCTGAAAAGCACAGCTCTAGATTTACTGGTCCATCTACGTTCCAACCCTGAAAGGACCAGATCCTGAATCCAAGAAGGTGAGGTGGTTCAGACTCTGATCAGGAAGCCTCCTCTGGAAGGAGACCCCGGAGCAGACCCAGAACTCTTTGCAGGGATTAAAACCCCTCTCTGGCCTGTGAACACCTTGGAACCCCCAGGGGAACAGCATTCACAACCTGGATCTTTAGCAAACACTGGGGGGAGTTCCTCACATTGACTGCTGACGACTTTACTCAGAAAAATACACTACTTCTGTTAATTTGTTCTTCTTTTCTCCTTTACGTTCACTAACGCCTGCATCAGCTCTGTTTGGCTTCATGTGAACAAGGACAGATTTATCGGGGTGGTTTCAGGCCTCAGACTCCACACACGGCCCAGAACTGTCTGTCTGTTTGTGGAGGTGATGGTTATCAGCGGTCAGGACCTCAAACCTCTCCAGACCTCCCCGTCAGCCACCGTCCCTGCAGCTCTTATCTCCCACCATCATCTCTGTCTTCTTATTCCTTACCAGCCTTTTCTCTTTTTCCAATTCAGAGATTTCTGTTTAGTTTACTTCAACTAGACGTTAAAATTTGTCCTCGGATGAGCTGCTGTGGATGGAGGAGCGGACGGTGGAACAATGTGACGGATTAAATCAAAAACTGAGCAATAAACATGTTTTCGTTTTAGTGGAATAATAACAAAGTGTGTTCGTGAAGGGCACGGTGTGGGTTTGGACAGGTTCTGCTCATGATGCTGCAGAATCAGAACATTTACAATTTAATATTTATCACAGCTTCATGACAGACAGCACTAAATAACATTTAACTAAAATAAAATAAATGGATCAAAGAGTTTTTATTTTATTCTCTTAAACAAAACGGTTAATTAAGATGAGTTATGAAAAGTCACATTTCTCACTTTACCAGATTGTCTGTTAACTGGACTGAAAGATTAAAACTGAGCTAATTTAAGAAGTTTCTTCAGTAAAGAAAACCAAAAACTTTTTGAAGGAATGTGAAACTACCACACCATATTACAGCTCCAAATCTTCTCCTGAAAGACAACAGATTCATGGAATAAAAGCTTTTTTCTCACCAATAAAACTACAGTTTACATCAAACGAGTTGTTTCTATGGTAGCAGAGTAAATATTTTCTCAGAATATAAATGTTAGAGTGGACAGCTGTGATAATCTGATGATATTGTTGGTTTGGGTGTTTCAGGTGGTTCGGTCAGATTTACAAACACACAGAAAAAACACAACCTAAAGAATAATGGCTTTTCTATAAAATGAATGCGTTACTGAGAGCTGAAATTCAAAGAATAATATGTTACAGTTAAAACAAAACGGCTAATAGCTGAAATTAGCACAACTGTAACAAAAGCTAGTTTTAAAAATAGTAGCTAAAAGCTACAGTTAGCAGAAACAAATGGAAGAAAGTACAAACAGGGAAAACAGCGTGATGCTGAGCAGCGTTAACAGAAAAACACCTGTAGATGCTGCGACGTGTGGAATTATCAGCTGAGCACAGGTTTTACAACCTGGTTATAAACCGACCAATCAGAGGAGCTCAGGGACCATGAATCACAGACTGACCTCCTGTTGACCTGGAAGTTAAACGCCATTCCTTCCTGTGACCCACCTGAAAGAGTCCTGCTCACACCGATCCAAGCACACACAGAAACACACCTCTTCTTTTGGCTGACAAGCTTTGTAAAACATCATGGACCCACCTCACTGAACTTTATGATTTCATGCACACACAGGCGCCGCCTGCCACCGCCGGCTCTTTAAAACACCATCAAGACGCCCGACTGAACTTTATGACACGCTTTCACTCCCTGTTTATAAAACCTAAACAGACGTGAGCATCAATGCAGATCAGATCCAGAGATGCAGTCACCTGCTCAGCTGCTACATGATGAACATGTCTGTTTGAGTCGAGGTCAGACACTCCTGCTACACACACAGGTCCACACAGCAGACAGACACAAAGACAAATCTGTCACACGTCAACATAATACCTCCCTGGTTTGTGGAACAAATAAACTGCCTGCCAGGCTGCACATCTCTCGCCCTCCCAGCAGCCCTCACTGCGAGCATCAGACATGCCACAGTCCAGTTACTGAGGGTCTGATCGCAGGGAGGCGATGACTTCATACATGCCCCAGGTCGATTATGGAGGGTCTGAACGTGGTGAGGCAATGACTTCGTACACGCAGCAGGTCGATAACCTAGGGACTAAATGTGCTGAAGCAGTGACTTCGTATACGCCGCAGGTCGAGTGCTGAGGGTCTGAACA
>NC_056518.1:30537615-30546920 GCF_014905685.2 Nematolebias whitei | reverse complement strand
GAGGGTCTGAACATGGTGAGGCAATGACTTCGTACACGCAGCAGGTCGAGTACCGAGGGACTGAACATGGTGAGGCAGTTCTAGAATTGCACCGATCAAAGTGGCTGCATCTTTGAGCAGCTTTGTTACTTTCATTCTGAGATTTTGCTTTTGGAAACTTTAATTCCTCTTTTTCTGGATGTAAATCACATTTTTTGGATGATTGTTTCCTCTGGTGTCAGATGCTGTGCAGCTGGAAGGATTTATACTGAAACTTTTTTAGTTTTGGACATTTGTTATGAAGTGAAACCATGGCAACAAGTTCATTTTCTACAACCAACAGCAGCTGATTAACATCTCAAAAGCTCAAATAATATCTCAACTACAGCCCCAAATCTCAAGAGTTGAAAGGATGTTCTGTGAACGCATTCTCATCTACCTGCCAGCTGTACTCAAGTGTCTGACCACTGAGATCCTGGAACTAAAAGGAAACACGGCTCATGACAGCAGAAGGACAGGATCGTCCCTCGGCACCTACAGTTGGCTGTCCGCAGCGACGAGGAGCTTGGTAGACTGCTGGGAGGAGTGGCCATCGCTCTGGGAGGAGTTCTGCCCAGCATTTGGGTGGTCCTACAACCCGGGGGAACCGAGAGGCCAGCCGAGTCTGGGTGGACGGATCGGACGACATCTGCAGCCAGTTTCTTAGGATCCACTGAATGAATCCAATGACGACTTGCACGTCTCAGGTCAAATACTGAGGGTCTGAACATGGGGAGGTGTTGACTTTGTACACTCCCCATGTCAATTAATGAAGGTTTGAATGTGGGGAGGTGGTTACACTTTAGATTTTCCTTTACTTTGGAGTACAGTAGTCCTCTTCTTCTACTTTGTGGTTCATTTATCGCAGACTCGCTGTATCTTTTTTTTTTTAAATAAGATTGGACTTGGCACACAATTGGCTGATTGATGGATGAGCCGCATGATCTGCATGGAATTTTTATTTAAAATTATTTTAAATTATTTAGCACCTGCTGCACATTTGTGCAATCCAGATCTGCAGAAAAAGCTTCCTCCTGCACCGTTGTGCAGCCCACACTGCAGGATAAACTTCCTGCTGCAGCTGATCAGCTATTCTCTGTGCAGGACGGAGAAGTGGGCGTGGCCAAGAGTGCTTGCCGGTGGCTAAGAGCAGACGAGGTAGGGAGCTGAAATCAATACATTTTGTGCTCTTTTACAGCGTTTAGAGTTTAGAAACCTTGTTTAGAATATTGCAAGAGTGTGGGAAGGGTTTAAAACACCTTTATATATACACACACACACAAACCAGATTCCAAAAAAGTTGGGACACTAAACAAATTGTGAATAAAAACTGAATGCAATGATGTGGAGGTGCCAACATCTAATATTTTATTCAGAATAGAACACAAATCACAGATCAAAAGTTTAAACTGAGAGAATGTATCATTTTAAGGGAAAAATCTGTTGTTTCCAATTTTCATGGCATCAACAAATCCCAAAAAAGTTGGGACAAGTCAATTTTTACCACAGTGTGGCATCCCCCCTTCTTCTTACAACACTCAACAGACGTCTGGGGACAGAGGAGACCAGTTTGTCAAGTTTAGAAATAGGAATGCTCTCCCATTCATGTCTAATACAGGCCTCTAACTGTTCAATCGTCTTGGGCCTTCTTTGTTGCACCTTCCTCTTTATGATGCGCCAAATGTTCTCTATAGGTGAAAGATCTGGACTGCAGGCTGGCCATTTCAGTACCCGGATCCTTCTCCTACGTAGCCACGATGTTGTGATTGCTGCAGAATGTGGTCTGGCATTATCGTGTTGAAAAATGCAGGGTCTTCCCTGAAAGAGATGACGTCTAGATGGGAGCATATGTTCTAGAACCTGAACATAGTCCTGTGCATTAATGGTGCCTTTCCAGACATGCAAGCTGCCCATGCCACAAGCGCTCATGCAACCCCATACCATCAGTGATGCAGGCTTCTGAACGGAGCGTTGATAACAACTTGGGCTATCCTTGTCCTCTCTGGTCCGGATGACATGGCGTCCCAATGTTCCATAAAGAACTTCAAACCGTGACTCATCTGACCACAGAACAGTCTTCCATTAAATGACCCCTGGCCCAGTGCAAACGTCTGAGCTTGTGGAGCTTGCTTAGAAATGGCTTCCTCTTTGCACTGTAGAGTTTCAGCTGGCAACGGCGGATGGCACGGTGGATTGTGTTCACTGACAATGCTTTCTGGAAGTATTCCTGAGCCCATTCTGTTATTTCCTTGACAGTGACATTCCTGTTTGAGGTGCAGTGACGTTTAAGGGCCCGGAGATCACGAGCATCCAGTAGAGTTTTACGGCCTTGACCCTTACGCACAGCGATTGTTCCAGATTCTCTGAATCTTTTGATGATGTTATGCACGGTTGATGATGATAACTTAAAAGTCTTTACTATCTTACGCTGGGTAACACCATTCTGGTATTGCTGCACTATCTTTCTGCGCAACAATGGTGGAATTGGTGATCCTCTTACCATCTTGGCTTCTGAGAGACACTGACACTCTGAGAAGCTCTTTTTATACCCAATCATGTTGTCAATTGACCTAATTAGTGTTAATTGGTCTTCCAGCTGTTCGTTATATGCTCAATTTCCTTTTTCCAGCCACTTATTGCTACTTGTCCCAACTTTTTTGGGATTTGTTGACACTGTGAAATTTTGAATCAACATATTTTTCCTTTAAAATGTTACATTTACTCAGATTAAACTTTTGATCTGTCATCTATGTTATATTACAAATAAAATATTGACATTTGCCATCTCCACATCATTGCATTCAGTTTTTATTCACAATTTGTTTAGTGTCCCAACTCTTTTGGAATCCGGTTTGTGTGTGTATATATATATATATATATATATATATATACACACACTAAAATAAAGTACTATTTACTGGGGCTTCAGGGTGTGGATCTCCCCTCAATAAACAAGGGACAACTGTACACTTTAGAACCAAAGATGGGCAGATTTGAACCAACTTTGTAATGTTTTTTTTTTCTCTTGGCGTGGATTTATACCTGAACTTTGTGCTGCAGGAGTTTAAATTCAGCTTCAGAGCTCCAGATTTTATGGAAACGAAATGGAAAAACGTCTGAGACTCCTGTGGCAACTTTAACTGATTTGAGGAAAAAAAGTAACTTCTTGTTTGACACGTAAAAAAGTGAAGTAATGACTTACTCGAGGATCATCAGCATCCTTTAGGAAAGGAACAGAAAACTCAGTTCAGACGAGGTCTGGCTCTGATTTATTTGTGAGTCTGGGTGGAGCAGCAGAGTTGGTTTAATGGAGACCTGAGCTCTGACACATGACCTGTCCAGTAGAACCAGCATGAAATGGTTTATAAAGGAAGAGCGACAGAAGGACTATGACTTTAAAGAACAGGGACCACAGGGACTGACTTCCTTGGAGGATCTGTTCAGATGGGTCAGCTGATGAGCAGAGAGGCTGGAATTGGAGAGTAAGTGATTTTGACAGAAAAAGAAAGTGGAAGTGACAAAGAGACCTGGGCTGCAGGAGAAGTTCATATCCTCCGTACAGGACGTGAAAGAACAGATGCTTGCTGATGATTCTTCATCAGCAGATAAAAACTGTCCTTGTTTTGATGTCCCCATCTACAGACTGCAGGTCAGAGGGAACCAAAGTAACTGAGCTCCTTCACTCATTTACTTAAATACACACAAAGATCAGATATTTCATCTGCAGCCAATGAGAAAGCTCTGATCACCAGAACCTTTTCTACTCGGAGAAAAGGTTTGACTCCGTTTGAATGTTTATTTTTCATCCTTGTCGGTACTTTAAAAAAAGATTGAATAACTGAAAAAATATTAAAGTTTTTTTGACAACACTCTTTTAATTTAATTAAGTAATTAATTTTCTTATTTTGCATTTAGGCTGTTTGTCTTGTTAATGTTTTGTTATTGGTCTTGGTCTTTTTGTTCTCGTCTTGGCCTGGCTCTTCTCTTGTCTTGATCTTGTTCTAGTATTTGTTCTGGTTTATTTTTATTCTTGTTCTTGGCCTTATTCTTGTTCTGGTCTTGATCTTGTTCTTGTTTTGATCTTGTTTTGGTATTTGTCTTGTCCTTGGTTTTATTCTAGCCTTGCTCTTAGTTTTTGTCCTGTTCTTGTTCTGGACATATTCTTGTCTTGTTGTTGTTATTGCTTTTGTTGCCTTGTTCTTGTTCTGGCCTTGTTCTTGTTCTGATCTTGTTCTTGTTTTGTTCTTCTCCTGTTCTTGCTCTAGTTCTAATTCTTGTTCTAGTCTTGTTCTTGTTTTAGTAGTTCTTGTTCTTATCCTGGTCTAGTTCTAGTTATTCTTCTTGTCTTGGTCGTCTTCTAGTTCTTGTTCTGGTCCTAATCTTGTTTTACCTTTACCTGGGTCTGTTGCCATGGTAACTAATCCAGAGGTGGTGTTTGAAAGCAAACAGGAAGCAGATTTTCGGCCTTATAGTTTGGAGTTTATTCCTCCTGATAAATAAATGACGAAGCGTATGAAAATGATATTCTTGGCTGGACGGCGGCCATTTTTCATCTTCAGCCCTAAACAACTCCTCCCCCTCTAATATGCTTGTCCGCTATCTCTCCATCTTGTTCCTCTTCTCCTCCCTCACTCGTTCACTCCACTTGTTTTTTTCCTCCAACAGAAATTAATCACCTGTCTGTGTGTGTGTGTGTGTGTGTGTGTGTGCGTGCGTGCGCACGCCTGTGTGTGCATGTGTGTCTTTGTATGTGTGTGTGTGTGGCCAGCAGGGAGCCCACAGAGGGTTTTAGCAGCTGATTTATTGCCAAGTTAATTCATAACGGCATCCGATGAAGATGAGAGGCTGCAGGAAAGAGTTTGTTCCTGTTGTTCCAGGGTGAAAGAGGAAGAATAAACGGAGCTGCTCTTTTATAAAAAGTTGAACCTGAAAGTATCTCGGAATACAAAATATATTTAGGCGTGAATAAAAAACAGATTGTGATGGGATTTGCAGAGTTTTATTGGTAGTTGTTTTTTGTTCGTTGCCATAATTATTGCCTGCTCCCATGAAGATTGGGCAATCATGTTTGTGTTGGTCTGTTAGCAAAATATCATGATCCACTGGATGGATTTGAAAGAAAACACTAAGTATTCGGTGGATGTACATTTATAACTGATTACCTTTTGAATCAACGCTGATTAAAGATGGCTGACACAGAAAATCAGCTCTAGCCAACTCTAAAATGTCTCTAAGTCAGTGAGGTTCACCGCTATGAAAAGTAGGTGTGGTAGTAGCTGAGAGTCATCCCCAACAACCACTGCGACTGCATCTTCCAGGTTGTAACTAAAACTGAACTTTATTCTGTAACAATAAGAACTTGTGTTAAGTGTATTGTGTTCCGGTGCATTGGGAGTTTTGGTTCAGAGTGTGTTATGGGTTCTGGTTCTGGTTCCTGTTCCTGAGGCATGTTGAGCTCTCGTGTAATATCAACATTTTTCTGTGAGACTAGTTTAGTCAAATTTTTGTGTTAATTGTTTGAATGAAACCAGAGACATCTTCTGATGTGGTTGAGTCAGAACCTCTGGACGGGTTCTTGTTTGTTGACCAAACAGGAACCCGTCCAGAGGTCCTGTTAGATTGATCCACCTGGATTATTGAGCACGCGTCGGGACATTTAGAACGTCTTGTTTTTATCACGTCTGTTCTGTTTTTACTTTCTCTAGTGTTATAGAAGCTCACACAGTTTATGCAGGCTTCATGTTTTTCTCACATCGATGGGTGAAGATTATCGTATCAAGAAGTTCACGGACAGAAGGTTGTTACTTCTTGATGTTTCCTGTGTCTTCCTGCTCTGCAGACGTCCACCATGAATCAAATGTGACACGTCCTCTTCATAATCAGATCTCTTCTCTCCTTTTGTCCTGACTCCAGGCTGCAGGCTCTCCGCAAGGAAAAGTCCCGGGACGCTGCAAGGTCGCGGCGGGGAAAAGAGAACTTTGAGTTTTACGAGTTAGCCAAGATGCTGCCGCTGCCTGGCGCCATCACCAGCCAGCTGGACAAGGCCTCCATCATCCGGCTCACCATCAGCTACCTGAAAATGAGGGACTTCGCCAATCAGGGGGACCCGCCGTGGAACCTGCGCATCGAGGGGCCCCCGCCCAACACGTCGGTCAAAGGTAGGACCAAGACAGGAAGCACTCCTTATTGATTTCAAACCATAAAAATATATATATTTTTTAAACGTTTTTTAAATTCCACATGTTTTGTGTTTTTGAGTTAATGCTTTGAAACATTCAAAATAAAAGTTTTCTTTACCTTTAAAAGGGTTCAAACATTATTAAAAATATGAACCTTTTGATCAATGGAAATGAGAAAACTTGATATTTTATCTTCTGCATTATTGTTTATTAAAGTAAGGAAGCTAGATAGATAGATAGATAGATAGATAGATAGATAGATATAGAGAGAGAGATATATAGATAGATATAGAGAGAGAGATATATAGATATTTCCCATGATTCATCAGGGCTTCAGTCCCTGAAACTAAAACTGATCTTTAATGCAGTGGTTCCCAACCCTGGTCCTTGAGGAACACCATCCTGCATGCTTTAGTTGTTTCTCTGCTCCAACACATCTGATTCAGTGATTTACTTGATTACCTCATGTTCTGCAGAAGCCGGTTAATCACCTATTTATTAAAATCAGGTGTGTCGGAGCAGAGAAAGAACTAAACATGCAGGATGGTGTTCCTCAAAGACCAGGGTTGGGAACACCTACTTTTAATGGAACATTTAGATTTTTATATTATTAGAAATGTTAGCCACAGCTTCTCTCGTCTTATTGAATTTAATGCAAGTTTTTTTAATTTTTAATTTATTTATCCCACTTACTGGTGATTAGTTCATCAATGCACAAGATCACCAGAACCCGACTGAAGCTCCTAAATCCTACACAACTAATGCATACACCATGTAATCTTTTGTTTTAGTTCATCTTTGTTTGAATTTGAAGACATTTTAGTTTGAACCTTTACAACAGAGATCCATTTCACCTTAAATCTCAACTAAAGTCCATTTTTTTGTGTTTAAACCAAACTAAACCTCCACTGCAGCTAATCAGAGACCAAATATTTAAAAGTATTTACTTTTAAGTTCAGATTTCTGTTTTAGAACTTGTTCTGCACAGAAACTGAAAAGTTTCACAAAGTTTTGACGAAGCTGATGACATGTTCACCAGTAATCCCTGAAGTTCATCATTAACCCATCACTGTTCCAGAACATGTCTGTGTTTCACGATGGCTGCAGTAAAGAACGAAACTGGGCTGAACACAACGGTCCTCTCATTCTCTCACTGATCATCTCGTGTTCACAGAAAAACTAAGGCTTGTGTTCCTTCGTTCATGCCCACTGCAGTAAGCTTGTTTGGCCTAGTTATCTCGGTGTATTAAAATAAACCGGCTTGTTTTCACCTCTAGGTAACTAGTCTTGGTTATCTCCAGATAATACGATAATCCTCGCTTCGATAACGTGAACTCATGATCTCCAGAAAACGACGTGATTCTCAGTTTCTGTTGTTGCACTTGTGATTGTTTTAATTTTGTTTTACAACTTATGTTTTTTCGTCGTGCTCAGGACAGACAGGACAGAAAGACTTCCTGCAGAGACCGTCCGTCTCTTTAAACTTATCAAACACCCAAAGCAGTGGAAACAGACGGCTAGCCTCTGCGCTAAGCGATTTTCTGTGCGAACGTGAAGCTTTGATAAATTTCTGCCCGCAGAACCAGAACACGCACAGCACTTGTGAATCTTGGAGGAGTTAGCCTTTGAAATTGGCCTTTTGTGCGACACACTCAGAGGAGAAGAGGGACATTTGCTTTAAAGAGCTGCTGGACGTACAGGAACGAGCCAACGATGAACACAAACTGCTGGAAAAGTCTCCTGCGGCGCGTGTGTGCGTTCAAGGTGAAATCTGTTGATTAGGTGTAATGTTTGTGTGTTTGGATGTGCAGCGATGTGTTTTACAGATATGTAAAGGTATTTTCACACACAGTGTGTGTTCCTCCGCTCTGTCTGCAGCACCAGATGGCATCATTGTTGTCAGAGCTTTGAAGAGGAGCATGCATGTTAATGAACAGAGGAGCTGTGTGCATGTGTGCGTGCGTGAGCGTGTGTGTTTCGCTCCATGTCTTAGTCACTGAGTCTGAGCAAACTCTTTACCTAAATCACATTTTTATGTAAATGTTTGAAGACGGATTGTGAAAGTGAAATATTTTCTCAGATCCGGTGAGTCTGTTTTATCGTTTATCAGAACGTTTCAGTCGTGCAGCAGCTGAAATCACTTGTCTGCTGGAGCACCAGGCTGCGTTACAGGAAAACACAAACGTTCAATCATATTAAAAGGTGTTTGGAGCACCATGTTTCCTTGTTCTTTGGATTGTTGCAGTCAGCAACAAAAACCATTTAAATACTCGATTCAAGATGGCCGCCACAGCCAACTGGCTTCATATAAACAAAACTGGCTACAGCTCAGTCAGCTTAACAGATGCCAGGCTACTTTATGATGTGGTAGTAGCTGAGAGTCATTAAACTGCAGAACTTTATTTTCAAACGACAACTTCATCAGTTTTCAACTGAAGACCATCTGAGGCGGCGGGTGATATGCATTCTGTGAGGAACGATGTGCTTGATTCATTTTATTTCTTATTTCTTTACATTTATTTGAGGTTTCTGTCCATGAGGCACCGTCTGATACACGTTGTTGGACTTTTTTGTTGAACATAAACAAACATGAACCAGCCAGGTACAGAACAGTCCACCTGTAACTTCATTTAAAGAAACAAGTTGTTGTTTTCCATAAAACAACCTGAACACCTGACCACAATAACACCTGACCACCATAACACCTGACCACAATAACACCTGACCACCATAACACCTGACCACCATAACACCTGAACACCTGACCACCTGAACACCTGACCACCATAACACCAGACCACATGAACCACATGAACACCTGACAACATGAACACCTGACCACATGAACACCTGATCACATGAACACCAACACATTTGAACATCTGATCACCTGACCAGTTATGGCTCAGAATGAAGACGTTGTTAAAATAAGATCAAATATTTTCTGAGTGAAGGTCAGAAACTGACGTGTTGTTGACATCAATATACGGGAACAAGATGCTCTTGCCTTCAAAATGAATGTTGGACAGACACGCGCGCACTCACACACACACTCACACACTCACACACACACACACACACACACACACACACACACACACACACACA
>NC_056518.1:30535580-30537515 GCF_014905685.2 Nematolebias whitei | reverse complement strand
AAAAGAGAGTGAGAGAGATTAGAGCGCGTTAAAAAAAAATAGCCTTAGCTCCTGTTGGACGCTCCCGTTATTAAATAAAGTTTTTCTCGACGTGTTGGTTTGGAAAGTGGATAATTTCTTCAGTCCTTTTGAATTATTTGTTAAGTTTTAGTTTATTTTGAGAGTTCTGACCCTCAAGGTTTTCTTCGGTTTTAATGGAAAACAGCTACATCTTTTAGCCTTTAGCCCGCGCGCGCAGCTAACCGAACAGTTAGCAAACCAACGGCTGAACGGGTCGAATGTTCGGATTCCGAGTAACTTCATTTTAATTAGTTTTTTAGAGCAGTGCTCTTGATAAACTCACCGACAGGAACCCTGCGCTGACTTCTGATCCAGTGGATCTAGATTTAACCCTGCAGGACGCCAGGACCCAGAAAATTTAAAAAAAAACACGCCAGGCATCTGGATCCGTTTTAGCCTCACCTCCAACAGGAACCGCCCACCGTGACATCGCTATCTGATTGGTTGATTAAAGTGTCCGTCAGGACTAACCCGAGAAATACTACCCAGAGACCGAAAATAAAAAGTTCTGATTGGTTCATTTTACTGCCACATTAAACAAGTACAGAGCGCATTTATATTATGTACAAAGCCATGAAGCTTTCTTTAAAATCTGATTTAAATAAAACTAAAACTTTATTATTATGATCATTCTTATTAGTTTCGGTTTGCACAAGAGTTTGATTATAGTCATTAATTTAAAATATAGAAATAATGCCAAAATGAATTTCACAATTACAAGACAAAATTTAAAAAAACAAACTCATATCTGAAGGCCCAAAGGAACAATAACCAAAATAAAGTAAACAATAAAATGTTTTTAAATTTTCACAATCCAATAGGTGGATTTTTACAACTCTTTTTCCTTAATTGAGTTAAAACAGAAAAGACTCAATTTTCTAAAAATGGTTTTGATTTAAAGGAAATTATTATTACCAACACAAAAAAAAATGTATTTTTTAAGCTAATAATTGATTCATTCATTCACTCGTCCATACAACAAGTGCTAGGCTGATTCAACATCCTCTTATAGCCATGTTCATTTATCACTGATGATATTTATTCTTTTTTTTAAGCTCACGATGGTGCCGAAACTATCATTTCACAATAATGATGTCAACGTGTCTAACCCCTGACCAGTATTTGTATCATTAATAGAATCCAGTAGGAAGTAGAAAAATGTTGGTGCTGATGTGGCGAAGATGAAGAAAACTGCAATTATTTTACAAAAAGACAGATTTGAGCCTCAGCAACTGATACTTCCAGTCTTTACGCAGCAAACTGAAAAACAAAAATTATAAGTGACTTATCACTTCCTGCTGCTTCACAAGATTATTATGGGATAATCCAAGAACAACAAGAAAAACTGAAGCTAGAAAAACAAAAAGGAGTCAGTCCGACAGCACAATCTCAACAATAAATGAAGTCCACCTTAAAATTCAATATGAGAAAGACTCAATCCAACAGGAAGTACACCTTGAAACTCCATCCATCCATTATCTTTTACCCGCTTCTTAATTTTAGAGTGACTGGTGCCCATGTCCAGCCATCACAGAGGCAGGGGACACCCTGGACATGTCGCAAGTCCATCACAGGGACACACAGAGACAAATGAGACAAACAACCATTCACACTCTCAGTCACAGGGACCAGAGTTACCAGTCAGCCTAACATGCATGTTTTTGGTCTGTGAGGAAACCAGTACCCAGGGGAAACCCCACGCATGCACGGAGAGAACATGCAAATTCCACCCAGAAAGGCCCCCGGCCAGGATTTGAACTGGGGCAACCTGCTCGCTGAGAGGCGGCAGCTCTACCAACTGCTCCACCGTGCTGCCAAAACTCAGTGAGAAAGAATTATTCCAACATCAAGTCCACCTTAAAGACTCATTCTAAC
>NC_056518.1:30533503-30535570 GCF_014905685.2 Nematolebias whitei | reverse complement strand
AAGACTCATTCTAACAAAATGTCCACCTTAAAACTCATCATGAAAGAGTCATTCTAACATCAAGTCCACCTTAAAGACTCATTCTAACTCAAGTCTACCTTAAAACTCATCATGAAAAAGAGTCATTCTAACATCAAGTCCACCTTAAAACTCAACATGAGAGACTCATTCCATCTGGAAGTCCACCTTAAAAGAACACAAGAGAATCATTCCAACAGGAAGTCCACCTTAAAACTCTGACTCTTTAAGGTCATTTTAAGGTCTGCTCAGTTTACTGAACAGGTGAATAAACGCACCCACATGAGGAAATACGAACTCCAGCATGCGCGCACCTGTCACCGATGTTTACAAGGCTGATTGCTTTATGGTGCGCGTGCGCACACAACAGAGGCGTGCAGGCAGAAGAGCATCTGTTTCCGACCTGTTAGCAGCCACATGCCTGTCTGAGGCGCGCGCACGCCTCGGCTCTCCTCTGGGAAGGGTAGCATCCCCCACACCCCCTCCCTGCCTCATCCCCCCCCCACCCCCACCCGGCGGACAGGGGAGCCCGCGGACCCAGCGGGGTCACACCAGCTCTGGGAGCGTGCAGAGGCGGAACCGTTACCGTTCTCTCCGGTTCGGGTCCTGCTGGATGCTGGGCTTGGTGGGCGCCATCTTCCTGCAACAATCCTCGGGTTGTCAGACTTTCCCTCCTCCTGCCTCCCTGCGCGCGCGTGTCGCTCCTGGTGTTTATGTGGGCTGCGCGGCGCCCTGACAGCAATGCGTCATGGTGTTAAGACAAAAGCCATGTCCGCGAGACTGAAACTGTGAGAGCGGAGGGGGCGCGGGGTGGGGGTGGAGGGGTATTTGCGCGTGCGTGCGTGCGTGCGTCTCTTGTCTGGGCGCTCAGGAGGAGCGCGGAAACAACGGCTGGTGGAGGCGGAGGCAGGCGCAGCGCTGCGGCGGCGCAGGCATGCCGAAGCCCGGGGTGGAAGGATGGACCAGGTCCTCGGAACTCCTGGATCTGCGCGCGCGCTGCTCCGGTCCCGACTCCACAGAGGAACGTCCAGCACGCGCTCCGGTGGAGAGAAGAGAATAAGAAAGGCGTCAGACGTTGTCCATGTTTGCTCGGTGCCGCAGCGCCGGTTCCGCCGGAGGAGCGTCTCTGCCGCCGAGCACCGGAGCTTCTCCTCCTCCGGCTGCTGCTGGGAAAAACGGGGGAGGGGGAGGAGGGGGGGGGACACAACCGTCTCCGGTATTTCCTCCAGCCCCGGCGCAACAACGTCGCTCACATGCAACTGGAGTCAGCTAGCGCGCGCGCGTGCGTCTGTGCATGATGTTAGGCTACAGGTTGCAGCCTGTGGGGTCATTAAACTGGTTTCTGTCACAAACTGAACATCCACGGTGAGGAAGAGGAAGAGGAAGATTTATCTCAGACACCCCCCCCCCCCCCCCCCCCCCCCATCTGTCACTTCTGAGCTTTTTTTTTCTCTAAATCAGAAACTTTGATTTTAGATCAATATTTGCATCAGGTTCTGATGTTTCACTCACGTCCTCCAGTTCTCTCTTTAATGTCTGATGTAATCTGAGGCTGCAGCCCCCCCCCCACCTGCCCCCTCACCCCCAGCTCACTCCACACCAGTGACCTGTCAAGGTCAAAGGCATGCTGGGTAATTTGCACACATGCTGCAGATCCTGAAGCTTTAAAAGCAACAAATGGACCTTGGTTCTGTTCAGCTCCTCGTCTGGGAGGTTTCAGCTCTGAGTTGAGGCTCCAGAGGCCCCTCCAGGAGCCAAACGCCCCCTGGAGCAGCTGCACCTCCAGGTTTACTGAGGGTTTGGGTCCCAGGTCTCTGAGGCCGGCTCAGGTGCTGAACCAAGTCCTGACCCCTGACGGGTCACGGCTCTGACCCCTGACGGGTCACGGTTCTGACCCCTGACGGGTCACAGCTCTGACCCCTGACGGGTCACGGCTCTGACCCCTCACGGGTCACGGCTCTGACCCCTCACGGGTCACGGCTCTGACCCCTGACGGGTCACGGCTCTGACAGGTCACAGCTCTGACCCCTGACAGGTCACAGCTCTGAC
>NC_056518.1:30531572-30533403 GCF_014905685.2 Nematolebias whitei | reverse complement strand
GTTCATTTACATGACAACGGTCCTTGCTCTGTGAAACCCCCCAGGTCACAGAGTGGAGATTTTGTGGGGAACCCTCCCCACAGGTATGAAATTCTTGCAAGGGTGAAGTTGCACATTCTTACTGCAGACACCCTCCCCACAGGTATGAAATTCTTGCAAGGGTGAAGTTGCACATTCTTACTGCAGACAGCTGCAGTCAAAAGTTTTTCTAAACTAACACCATATTTAAATTTTGTATAAACAAACAACAGTTTTAATAAAGGGCAGAGAAGTGTTTTTGTGCCATTCACCATTTTTCAGCATGTAGGAGAAAGACTAATAAAATATAGTTCCAAAGAAACAGTGTATTCACCAGATTGTACATAACTGTAATCATGCAAACACTGGATGTACAATGAGGGTTGTTGGTGGTGAACATCTTAACCTGCTGTTGTTAGCATGACCAGCTACACCATTTGTTGTTAAGTAATGCAGAACTTTTTTTGTCCAGATAAAATAAATGCTACATCAAACTCAGTGCAGCCTCATATTCAACATTTTTGTTTTTTTGATTTATTCAAGTTGACCTGCCTAAAATCATTCCATCCTTCCATTATCTTTTTTACACGTTTCTTCCATTTTGGATCACGGGTGTCTCCGGTGCCCAAGTCCAGCAATCACTGGGCGAGGGGCGGGGTACACCCTGGACAGATTACAAGTCCATCACAGGGACATATAGAGACAAATGAGACATACAACCATTCACTCTCTCATGCACACCTAGGGTCAATTTAAGGTTACTAGTCAGCCTAACATGCATCTTTTTGGTCTGTGGGAGGAAACCGGAGTACCCAGAGAAAACCCACACATTCATAAGTTTTGCCTATGTTTTTATAAATTTATAAACCTTTTATTGTCATAGAAGTACATCCATTCATTATCTTTACCCGCTTCTTCCATTTTGGGTTACGGGGGTCGCCGGTGCCCATGTCCAGCAATCACTGTGCGAGGGGCGGGGTACACTTTGGACAGGTCTCCAGTCCATCACAGGGCCACATAGAGAAAAACAAGACAACCATTCACTCTCTCACTCACACCTACTGTAGGGACAATTTACATTTACCAATCAGCCTAACATGCATGTTTTTGGTCTGTGTGAGAAAACTGGAGTACCCGGAGAAAACCCACACATGCACAGAAAGAACATGAAAACTGCACCCAGAAATATGCTGATGCATGCTCAATAATCCAGGTAGAAAAATCTAAAAAAGTTAAATCTGGTCCTCTGGACATTCAAAAAACAAACAAAACAAAGCAAATCAACAAAAAAATGTAGAAACGTTTCATCTCTCATCCGAGAGACCTCCCCAGTCTGAGGAGCTGTATCCAGCTCAGTCTCTCAAATAGCACAGTCTCAGAGTGGATCAACCAGTTTTGCTGCTGACAACCAAAACCAGCTGATCACATGCTCAAGAAGGACCATCAGCCTAACAATGGATCATTAGCACACTGATGGCTGTTTACTAATCACAGAGGGCTGAGTGATACTAGCAATCACAGCATTGTAAGAGGGGGACAGTTGAACCCGGAGGGCTCCACCCCTGTTTAACGATGGACGATTTCTTTTCACAAAGATGGCCTCCTTTACTCCTCTCTCAAACCATCGTTCCTCTCTGTCCAGGATGTGAACATCTTCATCCCTGAAAGAGTGACCGCTGGCCTGGAGATGAGTGTAGACCACAGAGTCCTGGCCTGATGATGTTGATCTTCTGTGCTGGGCCATCCTTTTGGCCAGTGGCTGTTTTGTTTCCCCGATGTAAGACTGATCACAGCCCTCCTGACACTGAACAGC
>NC_056518.1:30529964-30531472 GCF_014905685.2 Nematolebias whitei | reverse complement strand
TATAAAAAGCTTATCAAATGAAAACTAAATAGGAGAAATCAATTAAAGAAAACGCATCATAAAGCAATGTAAAAGACTAAAAACAGGAACATGTCTGCGTTAGTTTTTGCCATGAAATCAACGGTTTTTTAAAAATCCCTTAGAGTTGTCAAAGTCAAGATCTTCAGATCTTTTGGTAAAGAATTTCAGAGTTATGACTGCTGAAACAGTTCTTTTTGTATTAAAATAATCAATTCTATTCAAAAATACTTTATTAATCCCAGAGGGAAATTATATGTTGTAATAACTCATCATCCTGGTTTCATTAATGAGTTGTTATAGATGCTGATGGCTGTGGGCAGGAAGGATCTCTTGTAGCGGTCTGTCCTACAACAGATTTGAAGAAGCCTCTGACTGAAGACACTTTGTTGTTGTATGACAGTCTGATGAAGAGGATGCTGAGGGTTGTCTATAATGTTCTTCATTTTATGAAGAATCCTTCTTTGAACAATCATCTCCTAAGGTTCTAGAGGAGTCCCCAGAACTGAGCCAGCCTTCTTTATGAGCTTAATGATCTTTTTTAAGTCACTTGCTCTGGTGCTGCTCCCCCAGCAGATGATGGCAGAAGAGATAGCGCTCTCTACAACAGACTTATAGAAGATATGCAGTATCTTGCTGTAAACGTTGAAGGACTTCAGCTTCCTCAAGAAGTACAGTCTGCTCTGTCCCTTCTTGTAGATGGCTTCACTGTTGCATTTCCAGTCCAGTCTGTTGTCCAGGTGAACCCCAAGGTATTTATACTTCTCCACCACCTCCACTTCTTCTCCCATGATAGAAATAAGGTTGTACCTGTTCCTGATTCTCCTGAAATCTATAATAATCTCCTTTGTTTTGTTTACATTCAAGATGAGATGATTGTTTCCACACCATGCCACAAAGCGGTCCACCAGTTCCCTGTACTCAGCTTCTTGTCCATCATTATTGTCAAATACGGCTTGACAAGTAACTTGTTGGCCTTTTCAGTGCCTTTTTGACCCCCTTAGTAACCTCCTAGGAACTCTAAACTCATAGAACATCATCAAGATGACATTAAGTAAAACGTAGCAAAGTTTAGAATTCTGGGTGCGTCCTGTCCAAAGTTAGGGCTGCTTAAAAAGTACTTTTTGTACTAACTTGGGGCCTAAAAGGTGACCTGTTGACCTTTGCAGTGCCCTTTGACCACCTTAGTAACCTCCTAGGAACTTTAAACTCACAGGACATCATCAACATAACCTCAAGTAAAATGTACTAAAGTTTGGTGTTCCTGGATGCTTCTTGTCTAGAGTTATGGCTGCATAAGGAGTTCTTTTTGTACAAACTCAGGGCCTGACAGGCAACCTGTTGACATTTGCAGTGCCCTTTGACCACCTTAGTAACCTTCAAGGAACTTTAAACTCACAGGACATCATCAAAATGACCCCAAGTAAAGTGTAGTAAAGTTTGGTGTTCCTGGGTGCTTCCTGTCCTGAGTTATGGCTGCTGAAACAGTT
>NC_056518.1:30508667-30529864 GCF_014905685.2 Nematolebias whitei | reverse complement strand
AGGAACACCAAACTTTACTACACTTTACTTGGGGTCATTTTGATGATGTCCTGTGAGTTTAAAGTTCCTTGGAGGTTACTAAGGTGGTCAAAGGGCAGTGCAAAGGTCAAAAGGTCGCCTGTCAGGCCCTGAGTTAGTACAAAAAGAACTCTTTATGCAGTCCTAACTCTAGACAGGTAGCACCCAGGAACACCAAACTTTACTACGTTTTACTTGAGGTTATGTTGATGATGTCCTGTGAGTTTAAAGTTCCTAGGAGGTTACTAAGGTGGTCAAAGGGCACTGCAAAGGTCAACAGGTCACCTTTTAGGCCCCAAGTTAGTACAAAAAGTACTTTTTAAGCAGCCCTAACTTTGGACAGGACGCACCCAGAATTCTAAACTTTGCTACGTTTTACTTAATGTCATCTTGATGATGTTCTATGAGTTTAGAGTTCCTACGAGGTTACTAAGGGGGTCAAAAAGGCACTGAAAAGGCCAGCAAGTTACTTGTCAAGCCGTATTTGACAATAATGATGGACAAGAAGCTGAGTACAGGGAACTGGTGGACCGCTTTGTGGCATGGTGTGGAAACAATCATCTCATCTTGAATGTAAACAAAACAAAGGAGATTATTATAGATTTCAGGAGAATCAGGAACAGGTACAACCCTATTTCTATCATGGGAGAAGAAGTGGAGGTGGTGGAGAAGTATAAATACCTTGGGGTTCACCTGGACAACAGACTGGACTGGAAATGCAACAGTGAAGCCATCTACAAGAAGGGACAGAGCAGACTGTACTTCTTGAGGAAGCTGAAGTCCTTCAACGTTTACAGCAAGATACTGCATATCTTCTATAAGTCTGTTGTAGAGAGCGCTATCTCTTCTGCCATCATCTGCTGGGGGAGCAGCACCAGAGCAAGTGACTTAAAAAAGATCATTAAGCTCATAAAGAAGGCTGGCTCAGTTCTGGGGACTCCTCTAGAACCTTAGGAGATGATTGTTCAAAGAAGGATTCTTCATAAAATGAAGAACATTATAGACAACCCTCAGCATCCTCTTCATCAGACTGTCATACAACAACAAAGTGTCTTCAGTCAGAGGCTTCTTCAAATCTGTTGTAGGACAGACCGCTACAAGAGATCCTTCCTGCCCACAGCCATCAGTATCTATAACAACTCATTAATGAAACCAGGATGATGAGTTATTACAACAAATAATTTCCCTCTGGGATTAATAAAGTATTTTTGAATAGAATTGATTATTTTAATACAAAAAGAACTGTTTCAGCAGTCATAACTCTGAAATTCTTTACCAAAAGATCTGAAGATCTTGACTTTGACAACTCTAAGGGATTTTTAAAAAACTGTTGATTTCATGGCAAAAACTAACGCAGACATGTTCCTGTTTTTAGTCTTTTACATTGCTTTATGATGCGTTTTTTTAAATTGATTTCTCCTATTTAGTTTTCATTTGATAAGCTTTTTATATGAATGTTTATTGTTGCCTATACCCCATCTATGGTCTTTTTAAAAAAAACAGATATCTCTTGTAAATGTCTTCCAGGCTCAAATAAACTAAACTGTATTAATAACGGTTGAATGTATGATTTCAGCTATACTGAACTTGTCTATTCCTTAGTGATTTGCTTTGATGTGGCTTATGTTTGAAAATGAATTTAAAATGATTTAGTCATTTTTATTTGTAATATGGATATTTCTCATTTGTATTTATCTTATTTTGTATTATTTTATTCTATTTTGTGTTTTAATTCTAATTTGCATTTTTATTGGCCAAATAAAAATTAAATAATAATGATTATTTTATTAATTATTATTTTTATTTGTATTTTATGCATCAATATTTATGTATTTTCAAAATTTTCAAATTATACAAGACAGTAATAATTTTTAACAGGAAATGTCAATTTAAATGGCAAAGTGTGTTACACACTTTGTCACAAATTTGTCCCCACGGGTGCAATTTCAGACAGTGAATACCACCTTTGACCTCTAGGGTGAAAAGTCGACACACACTGTGTCTCAAAATTCAACCCCACGGGGACCTTTTTTTTTTTTTTTTTAAACTTCACCAGGCATATCAGCAAGCTGTTTCCTATTGATTGCAATGCTCGTGCCTGTGGGGACCAGGCTTTGGTCCCCACGGGTAAAATTGGTCCCCACGAGGTGAGTGAAAAGTCACACTGTGGACCCCACCAGGTAATAAAAACGAGAACACACACACACACACACACACACACACACACACACACACACACACACCTCCAGGGCAGTGTGTTTTCTACCATCCTCTTATTGACTGACACTAATGAATGAATCTCCCTCAGTTGAGTGTGTGTGGGTGGGTGTAACTTCTGTCTATGTAATTGTTTTGTTTACTCTGTGCGCGTGTCTGTGTGTGCACGCGTGCGCCCTCTCCCTCTGATGACTTCATATTCTGTTTGTTTCTCTACGATTACCTTTGCTTGTTGTTTCTCTCCTGTTTTCTGTATCAGTTTCTTTTTATTTTGTTCTGTTCAACACATTTTCTACACTTTAACTTCCTGTTTCCTTCCATATCCAAGTTTCTGGACTCTTAAACTTTGGACTTCAGTTATTTTACTGATGATGCTGATGTCATCTAAACGCTGCGACCTACAGCTGCTGCTCAGACTCCCGTCATACAGGATGACGACCTCGCTGTGGTCACCGGGACCTGTTGGAACGTTTTGCAACAACATCCTTCAGTGTGAAAGCGGTCATGATGCTGCTTTTCTTGGCGCTCGTCAAACAGGCTTCACTTTCTGTTTCTGTCCCCGAGATGCTCTCCTGCTCCCTCGCCATGTTCTGTACCTCAGCAGGATGTTCCCAAGATGATGAAAACACAAACGACCACGGGTATCACGTCTACTCTAGGTTACTTCCATGATCTTGTATCGATATGCAGAACCTCATGGGAGGTTTCTGGTCCTCCAACATCATCAGTTTCAGCCTCCCTGTAGAGGAGGAGGACTCGGCATCAGTAGCAGGAGATCCATCCACCCTTCCCCCTTCCTCGTCTAGTGAGCTTCTTGATTCGAGTCTGGATAGTGGTTGAGTGTGGCGTGCCGTTTATGGGTTTGTGGAGAGTGAGGATTGTCAGCGTGGTGTGAGTGTGATGAGGTTGTAACTGAGGCAGGAGACCAGTGTGACCAGTCGTGCTTCAAACAGCCCAGGATGGTGCATATGCCGTCCTCTCCATCCTGAACCCCGATCCTCCTCCATCTTGATGAGCCACCTTGACCCCACTACAGATGTTTTGTGCAGCCTCCTCTGTATTTTATTTATCATGAATCTGTCACAGTCTGCCAGCTGTGATCGAAGATCTCTGACGTTAATCCGCTTCAGAAAACTTTACAAAAAGCCAGAAAATGCAGTCAAATCATATCTATCCCCTCACTGCTCATTCTTTCATTGTCCATGGTTTCTCTTTAACATCTTAAACATTCTCCTCTTTCTCTCTTTTCTTATCTCCTCCTCCTCCTCTTGTTCATCCTCCTCCTCTTCATCCCCCCTGACCTTTGCAGTAATTGACCCATCAGCTGCTCTTCTACAGTTTAGTGTTGGAGGTTTTGACATCCTGTCAGAGGATCTCCACATCTGCTACAGGAGTCCACACAAACAACCGTGACCTTTGAAGCATCCTGACACGCAGCCTGTGTGTGTGTGTGTGTGTGTGTGTTGTACTGACCGCTCGGTGTGTTTATGGGAATGTAAAGCCAGCTTTGTGATTGCCCGAATGCACCGAGTATCTGTGCGTCCAACGGTGTGTGGGATTGGGTTTCAGCTTCTGTCTGGCAGTCTGTTGCATCGTGCGTGTGTGTGCATGTGTGTACGTGCACGCGTGCGGGCGTGTGCGTGTGTGTGGGTGTGCGTGCATGCGACTCCCCCTCCTCATTTCGACACCTGGTTATTCATTATGCATGCAGAGAGGAGCAGACACTGAAATGCCACACTTCATGAGCCAGTCTAAAATAAACGCGTGCGCACACACACACACACACACACACACACACAACAAAAAATATAAACATAGTTGTGCAAGCTTCATTTTTTATAAACTCACACAAGTACAGAATTATATTAGACATATACACCTGCTGAAGTTTGAACTGAACACACACGATGCCTATTGTTTCCCAGCTTCTTTACATTTAGAAACATATTTTCTCCTGATTATTGTTTATTTTTGGGTCAAAGGGCACATGAATCATCAGAAAGATTATATATGAAATGGGAGTGAAAACATTTCCTGAACAGACTTCTTTTTTTTTTTATTCTTAAAACAACTCCAAACTTCTGAATTTCGTTGCAGTTCATCCAAATATTTCCACCACCATCAGTTTCATGTTCCTGCTTTTTTCAATATTATAATCTTCCTGTAGATGCGACTCATTGGAGGTGCTACGTGTCGCTGCTGCTGAAGATGGACAGTGATCAGATATTAAAAATGCGCAAAGTGAAGGAAACTAACCCAAAATCCTGATAAAGGACCGTTTCAGGGTCCTAACCCTTCTAACAGGACCATCAGGTAGCAGGATTCACTAAAACAAAAAGGCTCTAAATGACCAGCTGCAGAGCAAGCTAAGAATTCATACCTCCATCTTGGAAGGTGCTATGTTGTGTCTTTTGTTACCATAAGTGAAAAAACTAAACTCAGGCAAGTAGCTCAATGATTTCAGTTATTGTTATAATTCTCAGAGCGTGCACTTCAAGGAATGTGTCGTTAAATTTATTTATTTAAATCCTGGTCAAGCTACATGAGTTCACTACTATTCTATGAGTTGTCACTCCCCAAACAAGCCGACAGTAAAGTTGAAGGGTCAGTGCATACCAGCTAACTGATGATATATCTTCAATATATGTATCACACGTTCCTAATTAATAGCCTTTAATCTAGGAAGTAAAATTAATTAACCCAGAAGCATGACCTGAGACCTGGTGCTCAGCTTGTTTAGGTTATTGCATCAAAACAAGGATGTTTGTTGCCGAGTCTGTGAGCTGGAAGTCTTTTAGAGATGAGTGAGAAACTCCTCTATGGCCTTATTGTTTGCTGAATATCCTCTAAATTTCAGTGTTCAGTGATGTTTTCATGGAGGCGTACTGCTTCTGCTGTGTTTAAAATGATTGCTAATCATTGTGAAACATAATGGGTGTTGTATTGTGCGTGGAGGCGCTGGATCTAAATATATTAATCTGAGATATTTAATAGATGAAAAATGTTTTCTAAACATGATCAAAATTCAAATCACTAGTTAGAACAAATTAAATTGGGTTTTAGAGATTATAAGACTTTAAAACTTGCATCTGAGCCAGTACTAAGGAAGAAATGTGGTGTCGGAGCATCGCTGGAGCAAATGTATATTTGTAAAATCACCTTGGTGGACTGCTCGTTTCCTCGGGTGTATTTTTGTGTTTTCATTGTCACACTCAGTCATCAGCGCTGAGAGGGAGAGCGAAGAGGAGCGTCAGAAGAAAGAGTCCGAGCAGAAAAATGAGAGGATAAAGACAACACGGGGAGAAAGAGAGCGAGACGGTCAATTAGAGAGACAGAAGCGATCGGTGATGCTGGGAGAGGGAGAGCAGCGGGACGCTGTCTCGTTATGATCCATCTCGTCTCTTTGTATCAGCTGACGTTTTTATGATGCAGCCTGCTGGCTGGGCTAATGGCTTCCTCCATTATACTAAGGGAACACGGTGACCCCGACACCCAGATAAACACTGAGCTCCCATCAGATGCCTCCCCCGCCCCTCCAGCCTGGGCAGTGGGCTGTGGTCCAACCGTGATTCAGCGCCGTCCCACCGAACAGGACGAGGTTCTTTACAAATTGAGCCAATATGGTGGAGAACGGGTCACGGATTAGAGGCTCTGCAAGAAGCGAGGCCCTCAAACCAAACTCCCTGAATGGTTTCTTGTTCTATAAACGCAAGCAAACCTGCAGCATGACTTCACAGAACTGAGAATGGCTCGTTTTACTGTTCTGAAATTCTTCCTTCTTCTGATTAAAGCCTTCAGTGTTCAGAGACGTGAAGCAATTCAATTAGTTTATTTATAAATTCCCAGTAACTTACAAGAACATCCAGACGGCCTGAAAAACATCAACCATGGCAGGAACTGAGTAAGGAAGCAGCAGACGGAGTCAAATATGTGTCTGTGTCACATACTTCATACTTCCTGTGGTACAGGTGTGGTTTTTTTGACTCAGGTGTGGCGTTTATGGACCAGTTGTAGTTTTTTTGGTCTAAGTGTGGTTCCTATGGTTCAGGTGTTCAAATTCAAAACGGGTAGAGTAGAGCAAGTGAAGACAGCAGCAGAGTGAGGAAATGTGTTGGTCAATGTATCCTCCATCAGTTTAAGCCTATAGCAGCAGAACTAATGGATAGCTCAGGAAACCCAAGCCGACTCCAACTATAGGATTTATCAAAAAGGAAAGACTCAAGCCCAGTCTTAAAACTGAACAATGTGTCAGCCTCAAGGACAGAAACTGGACGTCGGTTCCACAAGAGAGGAGCCTGATAACTAAAAGATCTTCCTCCCATTCTACTTTTGGAAACTCTAGGAACCAAAAGTAAACCTGCAGTCTGAGATCAAAGTGCTCTTTTAAGAAAATATGGAAGAATAAAATATTTAACATAAGATGGAGCTTGTTGAGAGCTTCCTGTACGAAGTTTGTTTCAGGTTTTTACCCATAATTCTCTTCTGAAACCTTTGAAAAGAAGCTGCTGCTTCTCTGCATAATAAACTTGTCAAACACCGGTTCAGCTCCGGCGCCGTAGGAGCCTGTGGTGATGCCGTTTCCCCCGCCCCCCACCCTCCCCAGCTTAGCGCCGCTCGGCTTTGCAGCGCAGATGTTGCTGTCTGCTGGCTAAAACCACGAGCCGTGCGCTCCCACCTAATAAATGCAGAGTAATTTGTCCAGCTGCATGTGTGAGATGTTTGGATTCCCTGGCTGCAGTGTAAGGAAAAAATGAAACCACAGAGTGTGTGTGTGTGTGTGTGTTGGTGGGGGGAGGGGGAACAGCAGTAATTATAAAACTAATTACTAAATGCTGATGATGCCCAGAGGCTTTGCATAACTACGTTTAGACCAAGAAATTGCTTTTGGCTGCCGACGTTTCTGCCAGGTATTTCACTCATCTTCCTCTTTTCTGGATTTCCCCACTCCTCCTTCCCGCTGTCACACGCTCACACACCAAAGAAGAGAAAGATCACCACGGAAACGATGATTCCAACACCTTTCCCCCTCTGTGTGCTTTCTTTGTTTTTCTGTCAAACACAAGCGAGCTCCAGGAAATACCCTTGTCCTACGCTGTGTTAATGACAGAAATCAGAGTAGCTTGTTTGTGTTGCGCTGTGAAAGACACTGTAATTAAACAGAGACACAGAACCGGGCCGGGCCGGTCCCTGCAGGCCTCTGTACGGGGACGTGTTTCGGTGTGATTCTGCGGCTGCGTGGATTTTTACACGGATCAGTGTCGATGTTTTCAGCTCCAGAGGGATCTCAGACAAGTTCCTGGTGTGGTGTTTTATCTTTATGACATGACCGTGTACCTACTGGTGTTTCTGTTCTGTTTTCATTGTTTTTATTAACTACAGTAGTCCTTTGATTATCTCGGGGGTTCCAGACACCATTGCAATGGGTAGTAGGAACGCTATATGTATTTTAGTGTTTACTGTATACACACACACACACACACACACACACACACATATATACACCAATATATATATCTATGTTTCTATAAACATAGTTATATATAAGAAATAAATATAATTTAAGACTTTAGAAATCCTTCCCACACTCTTGCAATGTTCTAAACTCTTAATCTACCTAATTTTAACAACATACCTATATGTACTCTACATTACTGCAAAATTGTATATGGGTACTCACCGGCTCTGCAGACCAGCAGCTCGGTTCTAGTAAGACTCTGTTCCGGTTCTGCAGACCCACCCTGCAGCGACGAAGCCCACCGCCACGTCCAGGTTGATGTGCACGTGAATAATTGAGCTTCAGGAAGCTTCAGGATTGTTTGAAACTTTCCTAACAGTTCTTTGATTGTTAATTCTGACGTTGCGTTGCAAAACTTTCCATTTCAGCAGAACGCAGCGGCTGGAAGCACCGTTCACTTCTGGGTGTTGTGTAGTTCTTTTGACATGTTACAGTGTAGGCTTATTCAAAGAAAACTACAAAATGGTGGTGCCTGTCCAAAGTTGTTTTTTTATTTTATTTTATTTTTTTAAACTATTTATCCTGTACCGTTCCCATCATGTATCACGTGAGTAATAATAAAGTTGATAATCGTGTGTTGTGCACAATCTTGCGTTGAAAAACCATGAATGAGCGAGTCGGCGTAAGTTGAACAGCGTAGTAGCGAGGTAGCGACTGTATTTTTATGGCATGATCTTGTACCTATCTGTGTTTCTGTTCTGTGTTTTCATTGTGTTTATGAACTATTCATATGGCGGACAGCGGCGTTCTGCCTGTTACCTCATAAAACTGTCAAAACATAAAAACTTGAACTGTGTGACCATCGGAACCTTCTGACGCCCACGGGTCAAAAGATGAAATGTTTAGTTATGCAGCATCTTCCTGTTTGAGGCTTACTTTTCTGTCAGTTTCTGTCTGCCACTCATTAACTTGGTTGCCAGGGTGTGATGGACGTGACTGTGTGGTTACCATGGTGACCACACAGAGTCGCGTCATCTTTTGACCTGGGTCCTTTTCACTGCTCCTCCACAGTTCATCCGTTAAAATGTCAACGTTTTAGTTAATTTTTTTAATAAAGTCGTGTTGGAGGTTTGGACAGTCGCTGCGTTTCTTCAACACTTCTTCAGAAATCTGAAATCTTTTTCCTCCCGCCCTCCAGGATTTTCAGTTTCCCAGAAGTCCCAGCCGTCGGTCTCACTTCGTATTAATCACGGTGGACTCTTTGTGAAGGACGTTCGCCCATTAGAGCTGATGTCCTTACTAACCCACTTATAAGACCTAATGTCCTTTTCTAATCTGTTTATCCCGCTTTCCCTCCGTCCCAGACAAACGAGACGTTATTGGCTCGAGCGGCGCAGACCGCGGGGCCCTCAGCAGTCAATCATCTGCGCTAATATTCAGAAAGGAGAGCTTTGACACTGAATTAAAACAAACATGAAAGCTCCTGTTCAACAAAGTAAAGTATTTCCAATCAGGTGTAATTGGCTTGTCGCAGCCAGCGGTGATAAATGTTGGTAATTAGCTAAACGGCCCGAGTCTGTCTCAAAGGCTTGTTTTATTTATTTATTATTATTTTTGCCTTCTCTCGCAGCTGTTCGTGAATCAAAATGTCAGAATAAAGTGAAGTTTTTAAAGAGCTGCAGCGCCGGCTGCCAACACGCCCGACTAGCTGGGCGGTCCACTGGGGACTGGACTGGGTTTACCTCTCCGGTTCTACTGGTGTCTGGGTCTTACCTGTAAAATATGGTTACCATGGCAACTGTGTTAAAGCTCGGGCTTACAGCAGGATTAGAGCAAAAAAATAAAAACGCCTTGATTTAAAGAACTTTACTACCTATAATTAAAGATAAGAAGTTGGTCCAGAGAACCCGTTGGTACCTTTACCAGAACCAACGTGGCACCGCAGCGCCTCTGTGGTCCGTCTCTATTAAAGGCCCGGCGTTCTGTGCAGGAATGCACGTCACCCGCCGTCTTTCATGTCAAACTGGTGAACAGAGATCCCACGTGATCTGTTCGCCCTCAGTGTGTTGGGAGCGACTCTCAGCTACTACCACACCAAACTTTAGATCAGTCTCCGTAAAACTCAGAGTTTGGAAGACCTTATGGAGGAAATCAACCGCACATTTATTGTTTTCTGTTTTTGTTATTAATTTAGTTTGGTGCTGTCAATAAACATGAAAAACATTTTACTTTTTTTATTTTGTCCGAATTTCTTCAGATGCTCTCATAACGTCACAGTAACTTTAATTCACTCTCCGGAGGGGAGAAAATGACCAAACGCTCTGTATAAACTACTTTTAGTCCCGTATTCATCACATCATAAAACAAATCATTCCTCTCACTCATGTTTTTTTTACCTCTAATTATACTTTAGATGTTTATATTGGCACTTTTGACGCAGCTCTGCTTTAATTTGTGAGAGCTCCTGTGAAAACCTACAGTTCAGGTTTCAACTAAATTGCTCAGGGGGCCACAGTTACTGTAAACCAAGAGCCCAGGGGCCTGACATCCAGCAGTTATTGTCATTAAGTTTGTTTTATGGTTTAAAATCTAGTTTTATTTAAAAATGAGCCCACTGGTGGGCCGATCTGAGTTTACTCGTGGGCCTGACTTGGTCCCCGGGCCACCAGTTGAATACCCTGCCCTAGAAGAAGGAGGTCGGTCCTGGTCAGGTGTCGCTGCGGAGCCCCGCCTCTCGCCTCTTCATACAAAATGGTTTTAGTTTGGATGTAAAGAGCACAAGTAAATATTTAGCAGTAGAGCCGTTCCACATGCAGGCTGCAGAATCAGGCGCACAACGGCTAACTCCCGTTAGCTTCCCCTAACGCAGGACGTCGTTAGTGGGTGCACCGTGCATCTGCAGATCGTATGTCTGGGTCAGTACAAACAAAACAGAATTCAGAAGCTAGCGTTTCCACCATGGGTAGAGTTGAAAATAAATAAATAAAACAAACAAACAAAAATGATTGGAGGAAACCCTTCATGTTCTGCCACCGAGACAAGGCCTCGATTTCAGCTGCCAGATCTGAGGGGTCCGGTCCGGTGGGCCGAGGGCCTTCACAAAACTTCGGACTGGACTTTGTAAAAAATAAATAAATAAAAATTCTCAAAGATAATTTTAAGCGTAATAATGAGGGGGAAATGCCATTTTTTAAAATATTTATGTAAGATGAATATTTTGTGGATTTTTAAACGAACTGAATGTGGCGTTGTTTTATAAACTAAAGACCATTAAAGAGTTAAAAATGACAAAAAGTCATTAAAGTGTGATATTTAACTACATGGTTGATCCTTTTTCATGTTGGCGGGTGATACCTGAGTTTTTCCTCTAAAGATATATTAAACATTTCCTTCTCTTTGTTCACGTTGACTTTTTATTTCCCCTTCCTCCTGTTTTCCTGTTTCCTTCCCGTCCTGGACTCCTTTCTCGTCTCCTCCAGCTTCCTGCTCTTATTTCCTCCTCCCTACTCCTCCTCATCCTCATCGTGTCGCCTCTCTTCCTCCTCGTTCGTCCCTTTGAGGCCGAACCCGAGCTGCTGTTCGGCTAATTGCAGCTGTTTTCTTACGGCGCAGATCTGTGGTGTGATGGCACAGAAGATGAAATGAAACGGGTTTCTTTGAGGCTGAGAGCAGGAAAAGTTCATCTTCACGACACCCGTCTCTCAGGACGCCGATTAATTTGTTGCCGTCTGTCACTCAAACTGTTTGATCTTCACACTAACTGATTGTTGTGAAGTAAAGCGACTTTGATGAGGCTGTTGATGTAAAAACTTTGAATCTTTTTCAAGCGGTGCTGCGTCGGGTCTCAGCTGGATCAATTAAACACATCAGCTGTTTGTTTCCAAGGTTTTGGACCAAAATGGTCTCATTTTACATTTTAAATGTTTTCATCTGTTCTGTTGGAGATTTATCTTATTTTAGATTCATTAGTTTAAACTAGACTAATGTAGCTTTGATGCTGATCAATTACACATTTAATATTATCCCAGTGGAATAGGAGTTTGTTTCTTCATAAAACCAGTTTATTTCATATTCTGATTTATTTTTCACTTTGATATTTCTTTGTATTACAACTCTGTGTATTTACTTCTGTATAAATAACTAACATTATGTAAAGTGAAAATGTTTAATGAATTGGATCTTTACAAGCTGTCAGATAATTAATAATTATTAAAACTAGAGAAACACATTTCCTATGAAAATGAAGTGTGCATGCTTATTGCAGAACTTGCTAAAAACTTGCTGAAATTTAGTTGAAATAGAAGAACAAGCTTAAATTAGCAGAAGAAAACAGAAGAAACACATCTTTGCTGAATTAAGTTTAAAAAAACATAAATGAGCACAAAATTTTGGAAATTAGCTAAAAAAAAAAAAAAAAGAAATTGGCAAAAAAAATAAATAAATAACTGAAAATGCAGATAGAAGCTTAAACTACCATAAGGAAGTGAAGAGCTGGAGTCAGCTCAAAAAATGTGAAATTAGCTGTAAAAGTTGAAATTAGCATAAAAACAGCTAAATGGGGAGTGGTGGCGCAGAGGTTAGAGAAGGTGGGCCTGTGATCGAAGATTGCCGGTTCAAGCCCCAGTACCGAAAACATCAAAAGTGTAGGTGGGGTAGGTGAAGCACCAACACCTGCCCCCACCCTCATTCGCCCATGAGTAAGGCCATTAACCCCCATCTGCTCCCTAATCAGGTCTCTCTTGAAAATGAATTCTTGTGGCTCAATGAGACTACCTGTATAAATAAAGGGTAAAAAAAAAAATATAAATAAAAAGCTGAAAAGAGCAGAAAAAAGCTAAAAGAGCAAAGCAAGCTGAATTTAACATAAACAAGTTAATTAGGCTGAAAGTAGCAGAAATTACCAAAAAAAAATAATCTGAAAACAACTGAAATTGGCTACCAAATTGCTAAAAAGGTAGCTGAACACTTAAAACGAGCTTAAATTAGCAGAAGAAAGCAGAAGGAACACACGTGTGCCCAATCGGGATGAAAGAAGCAGAAATGAGCAACAACAAATAAACTGCTGAAAAGTAGCTAAAAAGGCGGAAAAAAAGCTGAAATTACAAGAAGGAAGTAGAGAGAGCATATTTTTTGCTGAATTAGGTTGAAAAAGTTGACATGAGTTCAAAAATTATGGAATTAGTTGAAAAAGCTAAAATTAGCATACACGGTTAAATAGTAGCTGAAATAGCAAAAATAAGCTGAAAGGAGCACAAAACGGCTGAAAAAAACAGCTGAAATTAGCTGTAAGTAGCTGAAAAGAGTTGAAGTTTGTAAAGGAAGCTGAAAAAAGCTGAAGCAGAACAAAATGTGAAAGAAGCAGTGAAACGCTGTAAACAGATGTAAAGATTTGAAGGATGTAAAATGAGCTCAATTCATTTTCTGAGGAAAAAAAATGACAAAAGGTTAAATATTTCAAGAAGCTAAAGTTGCACCAATACCAACAGTCATAGCTGGATTGTCTGAAAGAGCTGAACACGTTGATTTGTGATTTTATTTATTTTTTAAATAACTTAAACTGTGGGACAAGAAAAATGCTGAAAAACATATGGAAGAAGATAAAAAGGTTGAAAGAGGAGCTCGTGAATGTTTAAGCAAACTATTCAGGTTCTGTAATCATTCCAACTGGACCAGTACACATCAAGTCTGCTCAGTCTACCAGAGCTCTACCACCACTGTTCCAACATTTAGTCGGACTTATTCAAAGTCCTTTCCCTCATAATTCAGGAAATAATTGGCCTTGTATAAGAAACACCAGTTTTTCTCTGAGCTTTTCTCCAACCTGTACAGTTTGTTATACAGCACATATTTGGCTTATAAATTAATGGAAAATAGAATTTTTAATCCATAAATTATTTTCTGACACTAGATATGCATACAAAACCATAAATTATTTAAAGCTTTATGAGCTGATGTGGCATAAAGCTCACTTATGAAACTAAACACGTACTGAGGTTCAGGTTCAATAATTATAATAATTTATAGCAACACATTTATATTCTGCAGCCAGGCCGGCTGTAGGAGGGATGCCATGTAGCACCTACCAAGATGGCGACACATATCTTCACTTGCTAAGCGTAGCTCGTGCTGTCCCAGCTTTGAGTGACGTTATCCTCAAGTTTAAAATGAGCAGAAAGACATTTTGTCACACGACCACACTGAGCGCGCTCAGAACAGACCACGACTTTTTCTGCCTGAAGTAACAAAGCGTTGTTGGTTTGTTTTAACTTGATTGTGCATAACGATGCTGACTTAAACACAAAGTTCTGAGTTTCTGCAGCCCCCAGATGTTTACGGAGTAATTTTTCAGAGATGGACACACGACGTCTCCGTCCTCCATCCTGGTCCTGCAGGTCAAATGACTTTACTGTAATCTATGGCTCTACTTCCTTCTTTTCTCTGCCGAGTCTCTGAGCACGCCCAAAACCACCGGTTCTGTTGGAGGAACATTTCAGTCTGTGCACGTGTGTGCGCGCGCGCATGTGCAGGATGTGATGTTATTAAATGATATCAGCATCAAGGCTCCTGTTTGAAGCTTAACTTTCCTTTTTGTTCTCCCCCTCCTCAAATGTGGTTACACACACACACACACACACAGGTTGTGTGTTTATTACAGCGTTATCAGAGCTCTGCATCGGTTCTCATCCAGTGACTGTCTGTGTGTCCCTCATATCGTTCCATCAGTGTGGGGATGAGAACATGCATCATCGCTGCTACACTGTACACACACACACACACACACACACAGGACCATCAGGTCTGGTTCAGAGGGTCCTTCAGTCCAGGACCAAGGCCCTCACATGCTCCAGATGTTTTTAAATCAAAAACTGCAGCCTCAGTCTTTTTAAGTGTTAAAACCTGGAGTGGTAGTAGCTGAGAGGCTTCTCTAACTCGTACACTGAGCACAACCCATGCTGGCATGCAGGGCGGCGGGTGATAAGCATTTCCTCTGGGGAGTTCTTCTTTCATGAATTCTGGGGAGAGAGAGGAAAAACTAAGATTTTTCCGTAGATATCCTGTTTATTTCTTCATATCTGGGCCTGACGCGAGTCCGTTTATCTCTGTTTGTTCACGTTTCTGAGCTCTAATATTTTGTGAAAAATGACTCGGGTCGTTTCGATAAGCAGCTGGTGGAGATGAGGTTGCTGTTTCCCAGCCATGATCAACGATATCTGCATTTTCAGGTGGAGATGTACGATAAATGGGTGCAGAGAGACCCGTGGAAACAAGTCATTTCAGCGTTTGATAAAGGAAGTGATATGAATGTTATCCTGCTGGGAGTAAAATGTTTTCAGTTTAATATAATTTTGCCATTTTTGAAATGAAAACAGGAAACTCTTGGAAATGTTTGTGTAATATTGGAGCGTTATCTCGGCGCCGCGCAGGAATCTGATCCAGGCTGCAGCTCCACCTGTTGGCTGCCGTATCAGGAGCTCGCATCCGCTTTAATTTGCCCCCCTCTGGACCGTTTCCAAGCTCCTCCCCCCTCCTCTCCCCTGACTTCACCGCAACAGGAGTGGGGGGTGCGCACGTGAGCGCGCTCGTGCTGTCGAGGGATGTTGCTAATCGATTAACGGCAACATGTCTGAACCAGCTTCACATTAGTCAACGTCACACTCCGCCATCTGCACACTGTGTGTGTGTGTGGTTGTGTGCGCACGGTTGTGTGCGCACGTGTGTGTGTGTGCAGGTGATTACACACCTCTCAGGTAGAGCAGAGCAGGTGAAGGAGGACACATCAGGGATGAGAATGACTTGAGGTGGGAATAAAGCGTCACTGACAGGAGCTGTGGACTTTATTTTGTCACAATCCAAGCTGTGACAGGGCCAGACTCTTATTTTGAAGAGTATCTAGGGCTTTATTTTGAAACTCTGAGTTTAAAATTTCTTTCTTTTTGCCGTCGATTCTCCTGAACATCAGAGGTCTGATTAGAGACGACACAAATCTGAAATTGTTTGAGATGGAGGAAGAAAAGCATGCTGGGTAATAAAGAAGACTCACAGGGTGAAGCAGCACTGTAGGCAGAAATGCGAAGTCAAAAGGAAGCCTCAGACAAACAGTTTGTGTGAAATCTAGACATTGGATTAAAGAACTTCTTGACCGTCGAGCAGCAGAAGGTTCTGATGGTACCACAGGTTCTGTTTGATGGTTTTCTAGGGTTTGATGGAGAGGGACTGTTCTGTTCCTGTCTGTGTGAAGCTGAGGTTAAAGGTCCACTCAGAGCAGGACTGGTGGGAATGTTAAATGTTCTGTTCATCTTGGGCCAGAAACGTCCTCTGCTCGGGAACGTGGAGCGTCTGCAGCGCCATCAACCGGAAACCATTTACGGTCCGGAGGAATCGCTTTGACTTTGTCTGAACCGAGGACTAACGCAGTCGCCATGATGTGAAAGGGAAAGATCAATTTCCTGATTCATTCCTTCTTCAGTTCATCTGTGAGCGCCGTGCTTTTGTTAGATTGTGTTTTCGACCTTCAGCGTTTCCCTCGTTGCTGGGAATGTTGCCAGCTCTGAAATGACTCGGGGACTCCGTGTTCCCTCTTCTTCTCTCCTCTCCTCCGTCTAACCCCTCCACAATCTGCTGTTTCATCCTCAAACCATCCTTTTACTCCAGCTCTATTTCTAACCTCTCTTTGGGTTTTCTTTCTTTTTTGGTTCTCATTTCTTGGTATTTTTTCTCCAAACTTTGTATTTCTAATAAAACCTGTCATTTTATTTCTTTCCTCACTTCTGCACCTTCTTTGATCCAAATACTCTTTTCTTTGTGCTCCTTTCATTCCATCTTTTTGTCGTCTTCCCCTCCTGTCCTCTGTTTCTGACGCTCAGCAGCACGATGTTCTCTGGCAGCGAATCTTTGCACCATAAAAGTTGTGACATTGAAACGTCTGGAGCTATTTTAGGCTCCACTTGAAGACAACCACTTAATGCCGGCAGCCAAAACTTTGCTCTTCACACATTTTATCACTCTGAATGAGACCGTGGGTCTTGGAGAAGAACATTGAAATACCACAAAGTGTTTCAATGCTTTTGCTAAAACAACCCATGGGAAGTAGATGTTGCAAACGATTCTGGACAGTGGGAGGAACCGGAGGAACTCCCATGTCTGTTTTAAACCAACATAACGCCTATCGTTTAAATTAAAACTCAGTCTGTAACAATTATCAGCTGATATTAATGTTAAATGTACAGCTTAGTGAATTAAAGTTTTTTTTTTTGTTGTTGTTTTTTTTCTAATAGCATGATGCATGCTGCTCGGAGTTGAACAGTGATGGAGATGTGTTCACTGGAGGGTTTTTGGACACGCAGCTGAAACTTTTTACAACCCAGCCACCTCTAAATCCATTGTGAGGTTTTAATATTAGCCACCGTGACTTCCTGCAGCTTTCGCAGAAGATAATTTGGACCCTGACGGCTCGTAATTAATTAACATCCACCTTCTTCCTTCACCTCCGTCCCTCGGTTGCTTTCATTGTTTCTCGCTTCGCTTCCTCCTCCATTCTTCATCCTCTCGGTCTTGACTTTCCTCCTCCCTCCGGTGGCACGGAGCTATTTTCCATCCAAGGAATCATGTCGTCTTTGCAGCTTGATTACGCCTCAGTGTTAATGGGCTTCAGACGACGGGACAGGCGGTGCGGGACATCCAGAGGACAGAGGACAGCGTCTTCATCTCTGAGAACTCCCCACGTCTGAACCCTCATGTTCTCATTTAGTGAATCTGTTTTGACGACACCAGCCTCTCTCTCTCTTGTCAGTTTGTTAGAGATCATTAAATTTTACTGCTGAGGTAGAATCCTCTGTGGACCAACAGGAAACCCATTCAGGATGGGTTGCTACAATTACCAGGCTGTAATCAAAAATAAAAGGAGGTAAAAAGATGACTCTGTGTTCTCTCTGACTGCTGCTGTAGAGGCTGAGCGATCGGGGATTATTTCAGAAGTCTTATCAGAGGAATCACTCTGAGACCATCCGGACCTCTTGGCAGAGTTCTCCTGGTCTTTCTAAGTAATCAGCTGTAGGGAACACTACTAAAACACAGAATGACGTCATTCGCTAGTTAAATAATTTAAAACATGTTTTAAATGCATTTTAAAATGTTAAACATAGTTCATAAATATTATCCTCATAGAAATACACCGAGATTTCTTCACTTCATTCAGTAACTTTGCTTTCTTTAAAGTCTGCTTCAGCTACTGGCTCTGTTTTTCTCTTCTTATGTGGTTTTTAGCTTTTAGCTATTCAAGGAGTGAGAGTTTGATAGGAATTTTTTTTGCCTCCAAATCTTATACATGTCACTTTCAATACTTTTTGTCTGACTTTTGTACAGGTCTCACTTGTAAATGAGTCTTCGAGGCTCAATGTGATTTGTCTGTGTAAATAAAGGTTGAAGACATGGTAATTTAATATTTTTGCCACTGATTTGCTAGCTTTAGCTTTTTGTCAGCATAAGCCAGTGTATCTCTTGTGCCGGTCCCATGCCTGGCTAAATGGTGAGGGTTATGTCAGGTAGGGCATTCGACATAAAACACTTTTGCCAAAACTAACGTGCGCGTTCATCTAAGCAACACCATACTGGATCGGTCGAGGCCCAGATTAACAACGACCGCCAGCGGTGCTTTTGACAAACAGGGTGCCGGTGGAAATTGTGCTACTGTTAGTAAAAGACCATGAGGAGGGAATGTGTCAAGAGATGGAGGGAGAAGAAGCAAGTCAAGAATGTAGGACTGAGGGTGGCAACTTTAAATGTGGGGACAATGACAGGCAAAGGTAGAGAGCTGGTTGACGTGATGCAGAGAAGGAAGGTAGATGTTTTATGTGTCCAAGAGACCAAGTGGAAGGGCAGCAAGGCTCACAGCATTGGAACAGGGTTTCAACTGTTTTCCCATGGTGTGCATAGATAGAGAAATGGAGGGGGAGGGGTCCTGAAGGAGGAGCTGGCAAAGAATGTGGTAGAGGTGAAAAGAGTGCAAGATGGGGTGATGTGCTTGAAGGTAGAAGTAGGTCTGATGCTAAACATCGTCAATGGTTATGCTCAACAGGTTGGATGTTGTGAAGGGGAGAAAGAGAAATTTTGCAAAGATGGATGAAGTGATTGAGGGTAATCCCAAGGAGGAGAGAGTGATGATTGGAGCAGACCTGAATGGACATGTTGGTGAAGGAAACTGAGGGGATGAGGAAGTGCTGGGTAAATTTTGTGTCAAGGGAAGAAACCAGGAAGGACAGATGGTGGTGGATTTTGTCAAGAGAATAAAAACTGCTGTAGTCAACACATATTTCCAAAAGAGGGAGGGACATAGAGTGACCTATAAGAGTGGAGGAAGGAGTGCACAGGTAAACTACATCCTGTGTAGAAGAGGAAACTTGAGGGAGATTGGTGAACTGTAACATTGTGGTAGGAGAGAGTATGGCCAGACAACACTGGATGGTTGTGTGTAGAATGATTGTTGTTATGAAGAAGAGAAAAATAGTACAATCAGAGAAGAAGACCAAATGGTGGAAGCTGAGAAAGGAAAAATCTTGTGAGGAGTTCAGAGAGGAGCTGTTAAAGGCTCTGGGTGGTAAGAAAGAGCTTCCAGATGACTGGGCTACTACAGCAACAGTAATTAGAGAGACGGGTAGGAAGTTACGCTCATCTGGACAGAGAATAGATAAGGAAACCTGGTGGTGGAATAGTGAAGTGCATAAAGCTATTCAAAGAAAGAAATTAGCTAAGAAGAAATATGACGGTGAGAGGACTGAAGAGAGTAGACAGGACTATAAGGAGATGCAACGTAGAGCAAAGATGGAGGTAGCTAAGGCAAAACAGAAGGTGTGTGTTGAGTTGTATGGGAGGCTGGACATTAAGAGGGTGAGAAGGACTTGTACTGATTGTTGAGACAGAGGGATCAGGCTGGAAGGATGTGCAGCAGTTTAGGCTTGTTAAAAATAGAAATGGTAATGTTCTAACAAACGAGGAGCTAATAAATGAAGAGAATGAAAGAGAAAGAAGAGTAGAGGCCATAGAAACTGTGGACCAGGAAGTGGGAAAGATTTGTGAGGGTGAAGTCCAGACAGCTCTGAAAAGAATGAAGAAGGTGAAGGCAGTAGGACCTGATGACATACCAGTGTAAGTTTGGAAATGTCTTGAAGAGATGGGAGTGAGGTTTTTGACTCAAATATTCAATGGCATATTTCAAGGTGAAAAGATGCCTGAGGAATGGAGAAGTGTGATGGTGCCCATTATTAAGAACAAAGGTGATGTACAGAGTTGTAGCAACCAGAGAGGAATTAAATTGATGAGTCACACAATGAAGATCTGGGAAAGAGTTGTGGAAGCTAGACTTGGTTGAGAGGTGACTGTTTGTGAGCAGCAGTATGGTTTCATGCCGAGAAAGTGCACCACAGATGCCATCTTTGCTTTGAGGATGTTGATCAAGAAGTACAGAGAAGGTCAGAAAGAACTTCATTCATTCATTCAACATTTATTTATACAGGTTAGTGCTCATTGAGCCTCAAGGACTCATTTACAAGAGTGACCTGTTTGAGAGTTTGTTGTGTCTTTGTGGATTTAGAAAAAGCATACAAGAGGACAGTAGGACATGTTGGACTGGTATAGGACATGTATGAGGACAGTAGGACAGTGGTGAGATGTGCTGTAGGAGTGACGGATAGCTTCAAGGTGGAGGTGGGAGTGCATCAAGGATCGGCTCTGAACTCCTTGTTTGCTCTGGTGATGGACCAACTAATAGATGTGGTCAGGCAGGAATCCCCATGGACTATGATGTTTGCAGATGACGTTGTGATTGGTGATGAGAACAGGAAATGGGTGGAAGAGAACTTGGAGAGGTGGAGGTATGCACTTGAAAGAAGAATAATGAAAGTAAGCCATAGTAAGACGGAGTACGTGTGTGAATGAGAGGGAGGCCAGTGGAACAGTGAGGCTACAAGGAGCAGAGGTCACAAAGGTGCAGGACTTCAAGTACTTGGGGTCCACTGTCCAGGAAAACGAGGAGTGTGGTAAAGAGGTGAAAAATAGTCCAGGCAGGATGGAGTGGATGGAGAAAAGTTTCAGGAGTGATTTGTGACAAAAGGGTGTCAGCAAAGATCAATGGAAACGTTTACAAGACAGTAGTGAGACCAGCTATGTTGTATGGTCTGGACATGGACAATAAGACAGGAGAAAGAACTGGAACTAGCAAAAATGAAGATGTTGAGGTTCTCCTTAGGTGTGACAAGAATGAATACAGTTAGGAATGAGTTCGTCAGAGGTACAGCACAGGTTGAACAACTGGGAGATAAAGTTAGAGAGACCAGACTGAGATGGTTTGGACATGTCCAGAGGAGGGACAGTGATTTGGGGTTGTCCAGAGGAGGGACAGTGATTTGGTGTTGTCCAGAGGAGGGACAGTGATTTGGGCTTGTCCAGAGGAGGGACAGTGATTTGGGCTTGTCCAGAGGAGGGACAGTGATTTGGACTTGTCCAGAGGAGGGAC
>NC_056518.1:30468067-30508657 GCF_014905685.2 Nematolebias whitei | reverse complement strand
CTTGTCCAGAGGAGGGACAGTGATTTGGACTTGTCCAGAGGAGGGACAGTGATTTGGACTTGTCCAGAGGAGGGACAGTGATTTGGACTTGTCCAGAAGAGGGACAGTTGGTAAAGTGATAGAAGGATGTTAGAAATGCAGCTGTCAAAAAAAGATATAGGCGATATATGGATGCAGTTTGAGAGGACATGAAGGTAGTTGGAGTGAAGACAGAGGACAGAGTGAGATGGGGGAGGAGGACTTTGTGGTGATCCCTGAAGAGGGAGAAGCTAAAGGAAGAAGTCACTGTACTGCTGAGATCATTTTGCTACTTTTTGGTTTATTTTAACTTTCATCTACATAGTTTTTTTTTTTTTTTTTTTTGCTTGTTGTAGCCTTTTGCTACCTTTTGCCAATTTAACTTTAGTTTTTTTTTTTAGCTTTTAGCTATTGACTAACTAATTTTAGCTTTTAGCTACTGTTTTGCTGGGATTGTCCCTTTCTGTTCAGCTAATGGGATCATGTTGCTACTTTTTGGCTCATCTTAGCCTTAAGCTACAGTTTTGCTTGTTGTAGCCACTGACTTGTCAATGTTGGCGTTTAGCTACTGTTCTGCTTGGTGTTGCTCATGTTCTGATTGTTTGAACCTTTCAGTTTTCATTTAGTTTGAATTTCTTATCAAACTGAGTTGTTTTTGGTTCGGTTGGTAGTAAAACGTGCCTGAAGTTTTGATCTCAAACCGAGGGTTTTGGAGCCGGTGGCAGCCATCTCGTCCTCACTGTGTGCTGACAGAGTAATGGAGACGTGTGTCCTCCTTCACCTTTCTGTCGGGTAAATTAATGACTGACAGCTTCTCTCTAAACTCCTGCAGCTCTCAGCAGCTCGTCTTACAGCGTCGACAAATTAACAGCAGATTAACCAGAGCAGCAGCCGAAGACGGACTTCATTTACTTTTCCATAAACAGCTTCAGTGTTTCAAGACGACAACGCTCCAGTTTGTTGTATTATAAAACAACACAGTTTAATATTATCACTTGGCCTGTCGCGATAAACAATAAATCATTTAATTGCTTGATAAATTAAAATTATCAACCTTATTTTCATTTATCGGCTTCGTTTCTTCGTGTCCCTCTCAGTACTGAAATCACTGGATGACAAAAGGCTCAACGGTGGTGCTTTTCACCGACTCTTCCGTTTCTCTTTCCTCTTTAAAATCTGTTTTAACCATCCAAAATCACGTTTTTTTGATTGTTAAAAGCAGCTAAGCTGAGAAGCTAAGCTACGAGCTAAGCTAACAGGCCGACCTTCGTCTTGTCGAAGCTCCAAAATTCGCAGTTGAAATTCGTGCCTTCGTGTAAAAAGTTTTTCTCTGCAAAAAGTAGCTGAGAATTTGTTTACTGATTTTTTTCTTATTAAAAGCTTTGTGTGAAAAATGCTATGCTAAATAGCTCAAACCACACCGAGCGGCCGCCATTTTGAGAACCGACAAGAAACGGATCACGTCATGTCAAGAGGCCTCCCTCCCATTTTTCTTGGAGACACGCTGCTCGCTCCCTCACTATCCATCCTTCAGTTCAAACATTCTTATACTTCCATCCAGTGGTCGACAAAAGGTACTACACACAAAACAAATTAACAAGCACTTTTTCTTAAATTTGACAATAATTACTAATTATTGTCAAATTTCAAACAATATTATCGTTTATCGCAATAATTTGAGACAATTAATCACCCAGCAAAATTTGTTATCATGGCAGGCCTAATTATCACACACAAACTTGACATATTTGGTAAATTATAGATAAACGAAGGCTGATGTGTGTGACACAAACTCAGGTGAGTTTCTGTTGAAAAGTAAATAAATAAAATAAATAAATAAAAATAAAACCACAAGAAAACATAATGAAAAGTGTTGTTTGTCTCGAACAGCTGGACCGGACTTAATCCTGACTGCTGCTGCTTTCACTACACTCCTACTGTGACCCCCCCCCCCCCCCCACTCCGCTGCACATCTACTAGGCAGCCACTTCATTAATGTGTGTGTGTGTGTGTGCGTGTTCGTTCACACTCCTTTCCCACGTATTATAGTCTTCAGGCCCTCCCAGTGTGGGTATTCAGGGGCTTGTTCAGTTCACCACTGGGGCACCCGGGCCCCTACCTAATTACATTGTGTGTGGGTGTGGGTGCCTGCGTGTGTGCGTGCATGCCCACATGTCCCAAAAATATATCCAGGCTGTGTGTGTGTACCCCTGGTACAGTAGGCTGGCTCCTAATTACTGTCTGCTCCTTGTATTCCCACAGTGTCAATACCTTCCTGCCTCACTGAGCTCATGCTCTGTTGCTCTGTGCGTGCGTGTGTGTGTGCGTGCGTGCGTGCGTGTGTGTGTTTGTGCATGAAAGGGGGAGAGGGAGAAGCCAATCATGTACGCTGACAAATTCAGACACGAGAAGCTTCAAGTCTCATGAGGTTAAAGATTGACAGCACACAAACACACACACACAGTTTTCACTCCCTTCTTTGTTACAAATATTTAAACAATATTTCATCACATTCAGATTTCTGCCCTCAGTTTCCCCAGAATTAAGATTTCTTCTTTGATTTGATAATAAATTTGTTTAACTAACGCAAATTATAGAAAACAAAACAACGTAAATAACTTCATGTTGGAGTAAACAACCACAGATGGAGAGACACTGCTCTGCGGAGCAGGATGTTCAACATGTCAGACTGCTGAGATTAACTTGTTGGACAAAAGAAGAATAAGTTGATTTAAATCTGGTTTGACCAATATGTGAGACGTTTTTAAACCTAAACTTGAATTTGATGTGAAATCTGTATTTTCTCCACAGTTTATTCAGAGTTTTGAACATATTTGACCATTTCTTCCTCAGACTTTAATATTATGTCAACACCTTCAGACCCAAAACTGACCCTGATTTCTCTGAAACATCCCATGATGGCAACCTTTGAAGGTGCAGATTCCCTCCATAAGTTTTTATTTCCAATGCTGCAACTCTTTGGTCAGAAAAGTTCTCAAACTGTCTGTTTTTTTTTATTGTTTTTATTTTGACACCAGAGGTCAAGAGTCGTGCAAGCAGTATTTTTTAATACTCCTTGGGTGGAGCAGTTCAGGTATCTGAGAGTCTGTTTCCTGACTGATTGTAAGAAGTATTGATGGACCTAAGCCTCATCTGCAGTAATGAAGACGTTGCTTCAGTCTGTCATGGTGGAGGTGGAGCTGAGCTGTGAGGCAAAGCTTTAGAGGTACTGAAACATCTAATCATCTTGACCGGGTGTTAGATCAGTGTTAGATATCATGAAAAGAACTGAGTTTTGGAGTGGCTATTTCTCTTCATTGAAATGTGTCAGCTGAGGAAGTTCAGATATCTCCTGGATGTCTTTGGAAGGAAACCGTGGGACAGACCCAGACAGTCCTTGCAGGGCTTAAATGTCCTCTTTGACTTGGGAACACCTTGTGACTGACGAGGAGCTGGAGTGGAAGGTCTGGGTTTCCCTCTTGAACCTGTTGCTTTCAAGACCACAGTTTGATGCATTATGGACAGTTTGATAGATTGATGAACAGTTGGATGGATGGACAGTTGGATGGATTTATGAAGGGCTGGATGGTTGGACAGTTGGATAGATTGATGGATGTTAGATGGATTTATGGACTGATGGATGGATGGATGGATGGATGGACACATTGATGGATGGATGAATTGATTGTTGGAATGATGGATGGCTGTTGGATGGATGGATGGATGGATGGATGGGCTGTCAGTTGGATGGATCGATGGACAATTAGGACTGATGGACTGTTGGATGTATTGATGGGCAGTTGCATGGACAGTTGGATGGACTGATGGTGGAATTGATGGATTGTTGGATGGATTGATTAATGGGTGGATGGATGGACGAACAGTTAGGATTGATGGATGTTGGATTGATGGACGGTTGGTTGGATAGATTGATGGACGGTTGGATGGTTTGATGGACAGTTAGATGGATTAATGGATGTTTGGATTGTTGGTTGGTTGGATGGATTGATGAACAGTTAGGACTGATTGGTGATTAGAAGGATTGACAGACAATTGGATGATGATTGGATGGATGGGTAGATGGTTGGATGGATGTTGGATGGATTGATGGATAGTTCAATTGATGCATCTTTGGATGACTTGATGTAGGGTTGGATGGTTAGAAGGATTGATGGACTGTTGGATGGATGGGTAGACAGTTGGATGATCAGATGCTTGTTGGATGGTCCTTTTATGTGTTGCTGTGAGAACATTTATCTCAACTCATCTGAGTTAAATTAATTTGAAGCTGCCGTTCTACAAACTTTCAACATTTGAACAATCTGAAATTAAAGCTGTTCTTTTACACTGTTTTTGGAGTTTAAGGTTCTGACTTGAAAAGGTCCAAATAAGGAATGTAATGACCCACAAATAAATGTTTGTTTTTTTTCTCAGTGGTTTTCCCCATGTGTCCGTCCCTGCAGCCAGCGTGGCCATTTTGAATATTTTTCTCCTCCTCGTCGTCTGCGTGCCTCTTCTGCTTTTGTCCTTTTTGTCCTTGACTTGAACACAAACCAGCTGGTACTCGACTGAGTGGAGAGGCAGCAGAGATGATCTCTCACTCTCACACACACACACACACACACACACACACACACACACACACACACACCTGGAGGTGAGTGTGTGGAAGTGTCAGCACTGTGTAAGCCCTGTTGTGGATGCGAGGTCAGCCGACTGGATGTTGACTCTTTAACTCTCAGGATGGCTCTCTGGGATTTCCAAAGAGTTTTAGGTTCATTTTATTTATTGTTATAAAAAAGTTAAATCTGGTCCTCTGGACATTCAAAAAAAACAAAGCAAATCAACAAAAAAATGTAGAAACGTTTCGTCTCTCGTCCGAGAGACTTCTTCAGTCTGAGGTGCTGTATTCATAATACATAATAATACATACATAATACATAATACTCCAATAGATTGAACTTTTTTGGACATGAACTACACGTTAATCTGCAGCTATGATTTAAAGTTTCCTCTCCTCCCATCTTTCTCTCTTGTATAAGTCGTGTTCTTTTAATGTAAGCGAACATCATGCAGGTCTGCTCTTCTCACAAACTCTGAAACATCACACACATCTCACACCCACGTCATAAAACTTAGAATTACTCAGCAGTAACTCGTGCTACGCTAAGCTAATGCTTCGCCTGCTCTGCTGCAGCTTTATGCTCTTTCGGCTGCTATCTGTGGTGCATTTATGTGCAACTCAAAACCAACACAAAAACAGGAGCGTCGTGTCATACAGCACTAGACTTGACTTCAACAAACGCTCCGTTTCTTCACGCTTTAATCAAAATTATTCCTGAATAAACCCAAAAAACAACCAAATCAACATGTCTACCTTTATTTTCTATGACCCCACAGAGTAATAATCAGCTAAATAAATGTGAATATGAATATCTGAAAAAATATGACAACAGGTTTGAATTTTCTTTATTTCTGGGATGGAGAAAATATAGAATAACATCAGCGTTTAAAAATCAGCATCACTACAAGTTTTTAATATTTGCTATATATCAAAATGAACAAGCGCACCATGATTTCTACTTTTATAAGGGACACAGGAAACAGAATGCTTGTAAGATAACCGTTTGTAAAGTCATCAGCCACTTCTTTGTTTGGACGCTCAGATCACGAAGCTTAAACTGCTCAAGTTCCTTCAGGTGTTGCTTCGTGGAAACTGCTGGTTAGATTCTGCATGTCAGAGCTACCAGTGTGACAGGAAATATTGAAAAGAAGAGCGTCGAGCGATGCAGAAGCCTCCGGGGTTTTGTGGAAAAATAAAGCCAATAAACATTTTTCCACAGAAAATAGTGGCTGGTCCAAATTTCTGCAGGGTGCTTTTAAATCTGCAGTATAGATCTGTAAATCTTTACTTCCTGTCTCCTCCTCCATCTTGCAGCTTTCTCTTCATGTTTGTCTTCCACAAAGATCTCACTTCACTCACCCCCCCCCCCCCCGCCTCCTGTCGTCACTGAAGCCTTTTCTTTGGTTTCAAACAGAAAACAGATTTCCTGGCGGTACATCTTTGTCTTCAGTTTTGTTCGTGCCGCTGGGATTTAACGGTTTCACAGACGGGATTCTGTTTCTGTTCCATCGTACACGTCAGGGCTACTCTGCAGAACCTGTTGGTTATGTTCTGTAACCCCAGATTCTATGAGTATAGGCACAGCCATTTATGGCTATCGCTAGTGGGTTTATCCCTCTCCTCACACCAACGACACAGAATGAACCCCTTCTACGCACACTTGGGACTCTCCACGAACTCTCATGTCCAGGAAGGGACCCACTGTGTCCCTAATCTACCCCCAAAGATGACATGGAGACCCTGCAAATGTAGCAGACATATTCTGACTCGTCTGTTCTGAACGTACTCTGCGTTGTGTGTGTTCGTTAGTCCAAGAACCAGCAGACAACGACCCCAAGTTGTTGCAACTGTTCAAAATAAAAATGTCTTCAGCACAGCAGTTCATATACTCAGGCTTCCACATGCACACCTTCGATGGGAAAATAGAAAGGAATTACAGAATTACAATGGCATGGGGAAACCTGATGGACATGGGCCTTGAAGCTTAACTCCGCCCATTAAAGGGGCCGAGATGGGGTAGAGGTAGGGCCTGCCCTTCCCACCTGCCGTGGTGTTTCTGAGCAAGACACCTAATCCCTAATTGCTCCCCAGACGCTACATACAGTAGCTCCCCACTGCTCCACCTGGGTGTATCCAGGTGGGATGGGTTAAATGCAGAGAACCAGTTTCACCATTGCATGGGAACTTACACTGATGACAACACATAGCACTTAGTTACTTAAAGTGATGTTAAACATTAAAAAAACATCTTAACAGATATGAATTAAGCAAATAAAATAAAATGTGAGTTAAACAAACTAAAGTTTCAAGATGCTTACAACAGTTTTACAACATTCTCACACATAAATGGGAGACACAATTCTGCACACGCCCCTCTCCCCGCCACCACTACGAGTGGCGCAAACACATGAGAAGTGATTCAAAAACAGGAAGTAAGAAATTAAAAGCTTCCCCACCAAAGTAAAACACAATACATATACCAGGAAAACGTACATGGACAGTAAAAAAAAAAAAGGATTTGGGATGAAATCTAACCTGTTACACAAAGACCCCTGTGTTCTGTCTGACTCCTGTTTTTCAAAGCACCATAGCGAGGCACCTCCTTTTAGCTACAACTTCTGAAGCTGATATTTATTTTCAGATCAGAGTAAGACAGGTGAAGTCGTCTCCGTTACTCGGCAAGTAAAAGTCAAACTAAAGTTAATCTCTGAGCCCTTCGCTCACTCACCTCCAGTGCTTTTGCCATTTTGTTCTGCTTTAATTCCAACGAGCTTCTCAGAGCATTAATTGAACCCTATTTTACTACAGTTACCCTCCCTGCACTTGACAGAACAGTTTTGGCGTGTTTGTGTTGCTCTGTTTAAATGTGGAGTAATGAGGTCTGCAGGGAGAGGACAGAGTTTGGGTGAAAAGAGGAGAATGACCTGAGGGTAGACAGAAACTCTCTGATGGTTGTTTTTGTTCTGCCAGGCTCACGGTCTCGGGGCCTGGTCACTTCTTGTCTTTCTCTGCCGTAACATTTGAAAAACTGCAGCTTCATAAATAAACTCTAGAGTTGATGTTGACAGGAAGTGTTTGAAGCAGAAGTTGAAGCAAACAGCATTAATGCAACTTGTTGCTTGGTGTTTTATTGGCTTGCTGTAATTACAATGAATGTAAAATTAATTGAGCTGTTTATGTGTTTTATTTTCCTGGTTTTAACCTGAGGGCAGCTCTTTCAGCCATCTCTCCTTCCATCGTCCTCTTTCCTTCCGGCTGTTGGACTCTGTGTTTCTCTGTGGAGAGAGTTCTGCCCTGAGGGTGGAATTTAAAAGTTATAACGCATTTCTCTGACTTTCTTCATCTGCAAATGTTTCTGTTTTATCTTTTCAGTTGAACAGCTCATGATGGGTAGAAGGTTGATGTGATGGAGCTCCATCATTTACCAGAGTCCTGAGACCTGCTGCTGTTGTCCCACAAACACGATGCTTCTGCTTGTTGGGGATAAACGTAGTTGAATGTTGGTTTTTAGAAAGTTTATTCAAGATTTTCTAGCTGGTACTGAAGCCCCCTTCACTCGAGATGAGACCTGGCTCTTATGTAAAAATCAGACGTAAGGTCTTTGCAGGGTTTGCGTGAGTTGCTTTAATTTATGAGAACGCAGTGGATGCAGAGCGTGGTCGTGTTATGATGGGTTTCAATGTGCTCAAAATGTTTAGAACAATGTCCTGGTGGCAGCGTATTCATGACCCGAGGCCGGCGTGCATCAGCGTTGCTCGGTTGTCTTTAATTGGAAGTCTGACTAACCTCGGAAGCTCCGACTGCTCGTACCGAGGAACAGAAACTCTGATACAGCCGTGCTGCAGGCTGTGGGAGCATCATGCTCATGTGGTGGGACCCTCTGGCTCTGAGCTGCTTCCTGCCACTGCGGCAGAGACGGAGTCGTGATTGTACGTGGCAGTATGGTCATGGGAACATGCTGCTGTTGCGTGGAGGGTATGGACCTCCTGAAAATGAAGTGCAGTATTCCCTCGATGCTTCACGGATTGACTTTCATGGACTCACTCTTTCTCAGGTTTTCAACATAAGATTGTACAAATTGTTTCCCGGTGGCCTGGCCGGGTTAAGGCTCGGTTCGGGTCATGCTTGGTTATTTTAAATAAACAATCCATGCCGCTCACTCTGGTGTCCGTATCACTGAAGTTCCCACAGCAGCGATGAGGAAAGATGGACCCCAAGGTTCTGACCAGTTCATCTGCACCTGGAAGAGGACCCCAAGGTCTGTCTTTCCTCATCGCATTGGGACATCACTTAATGTCCTGGTGCTCCCAGTGGCCTGTCCACCCCCGGGCGCTGATCGGGTCAGTAACAGTCTTCTACTCTCTTTCGCTGTGCTCTTTTAAGCATTTAGAGAGTTTAGAACAATAAAAACATTGCAAGGGTGTGGGAATGGTTTATAAAGCCTTAAAATATATATGCATTAAATACTAAAATAAATACAATGTCCCTACTTCGCAGATGTTCACCTATCTCCGGGGTGTCTGGAACGTAACCCCTGCTATGAGTGACTACTGTAATGAGCAGTCATGGCTTCATGACTTCTTTTACACTGAAGGTTCCCCAAATCTGTCCAGACACATTCTGACCAGTTCTTCCGCACCTGGAAGAGGACTTTTGTTCTTTTGTATTAATATTTTATAATTCTAGATTTAATATTTTTGTTTTAGCACACAGTTGCACCCCATCGATACCAGCATGTAAGAGTTGGTCGTTCAGTGTCTGTGAGGATCCTCGGGAGAGGTGGGGGGTCTGTTGACTTGTATCATGCAGTTCATGGAGGTCAACCTTATCATTCGTTTTATTTTTCAATATTTGTCACATAACCAAGCCAAATGACTGTTTGTCTCCTACATAAACGTTTGTCATCACATTCTTCAGAAAGTGTCTGATTTACCCCACACACACCAAACCATAACCCCGCCCATCGTGCTGCGAGTCTAACCAAACACCGCACCTTCCACTGGAACTGAACGCCCCAACGTTCTCTAAGATGTCAGGTCTTTATGAAACCACTAATGCTCTCCATCTGATTTTAGTTTGAGAGCATCAGGTGAACTTTGGCTTCAACAGGCGACATGTAGTTTCTTGTATCTCGTTGTCTCTGCGCATTTTAACAGCGCTGATGGATGAGAAGCTAACCCTCTGACTGTAGACAGCCTGAGTTATCTCCAACCTCTGATCCAAACTTTGACGTTCTCTGACCACGTGTTTGATGTGTCCGATGTTTTCCTCTGACGTTGTTTCTTCCTGTAACTTTGTTACATTCAAGCCTGGTTAGCATTATCAGCTCTGCTCCTTACCTGGCAGGTGTCACCGAGTGCAGCTCACGATGCTAACCTGTCACGCTGATTCGAGCCTTTCAGAGCTGACCTCACTGGTTCCTTTTGTCCTGTGCCATGTGTGTTTGTCGTGCTAGGCTGTATAAATGTGTGTGTGTGTGTGTGTGTGTGTTTGGATGCATATTTGTGTGTGACTGCAGCTTTGCTCGTATCAATGTGTCCGAGTCTCACCAGTCTTCTTCTGTCCTGTCCTGTGTTTTCTCTCCTCCTGTGTGTGTGTGTTCATGTGTGTGTGTGTGTGTGTGTGTGTAGCTATTGGTACTCAGCGGAGGAGGAGTCCCAGCGCCATCGCCTCCGACATCTTCGAGCCTCACCTGGGCAGCCACATTCTACAGGTAAGAACTATTCAGTCTTCAGCTGTTGTTGCAACACCATGAAGAATGAAACGTTTGGTGAGACTGAGGACTTCTGGTCCCTGACGTGATCCTCATCGGCTGGTTCTGTCCCACCCTCCCAGAAACACTTCACTGGATCCTCATGTTTTATCAAACATGAGCCCTTTGCTCATTTTTATCAAAGGTTGTAGAGAAGTTGTTCAGCAGTTTGTGTCCTCATTGATGAAGTCACGTCTGAGGAGCTTCAGAGACCAGAACCACGTCTGATGAAAGACTGACCACATCCTGACAAACATCAGATGTCTTACTAGATCTCAGCGCTGCTTCTGACGCCATCAATCACAACGATTCATTCATTAAAAACACAATCTATTTTCTCTGTTCTTTTGTCTAAAGCCTCTTGATCTTCATGTTTGTTGGAAAAAAGACTAAAAGAGTAAAGGTTAGTTGATTGATTGATTGATTGATTGATTGATCATCTGTAGAAAAGTGTGCATTCAGTGTCTGCAGCAGAAAGCCTCTTCTGTCTAAAAACAACATGGCAGTTTGACTTGAAAGTTTCATCTGAAGGAACCAGAGCACTAGATATGTTTACCCAGAATGCCGTGCAGCAAACAGCTTCTCCCAGCTGTCAGCACGGCGATGGAGGCTGATGGTTTGGGCTCCTGTCAGTCTCTGAGGCGTTGATTCTTCTGTAAATATTTTTACATTTAAATTCCACCTGGGGATAAATGCTGCGTGTGATTGGCTGTTTGCGTTAATGAGGGTGAACGTGTGGACCTGGTGAAGCCTTCAGAGTGTTTCTTACATTTTAAAGGATTCGGTTGTCTTAATGGATATAAAACCTATTTTTCTGTCCTGATCCATAAAAACTGAGTGTTTTGTCTGGTTGTTCTGCTGGTTCATAAAAAAAATTAAAATAATAGAACAAATTAGTGCTCACTGAGAAAACAATTTTGTAAGTTCAGTAAAAATTAACTCTGAAATAATTTTAAAGAGGTTTTTGTTGCCTCACAGCCTCAAGAGTTGATTTCATTAATCATAATTAATCCTCTTTTGTTCTATTTTATTAAATTAAATACTTTGATTGCCATGATTTAAGAAGCTTCTGAGGATTTCAAACATCGTTGGTGTTTGAATTTTTGTTCCCTTTCAGCTTTTATTTTGGTTAAACTAATAAACTACTTTTACTTCTTTACTCTAGTAATTTAGTTACTCTTTAACCTCCACCTGCTGCTGCAGCAAAACTGAATTATTACATGGAATTATAAAAGTGTGATTATAACTGGGTTATCACAGTCAGTGTGTGTGTGTGTGTGTGTGTGTGTGTGTGTGTGTGGTTTTAATCCCTAACATGCTCCACTCCTTATCTGTTTAACATGCAGCCCAAAGGCTGAGCTTTAATATCACAACCAGGCCGACGTGATACCACAGCTGATACAGCCTGCTAATCTGTGTGCGTGTGTGCGTGCTTGTGAAATAGTTCTGTAAGCGTGTTTACGTCTCGTGCTTTTGCGGTTGCAGAAACTTTGATGTTTGCGTCTGTAATCTGTCACCAGTGAGGGAACATTTTCATAATCACCTCGTTTATTTATATTTATCATTTTATCGTTTTTAAGGCCGCCGACAGAAAAGGAATAGAAAGTGTTTCCAAACTGTAACAACCAACCTTCTGCATCATCGGAGCAGCTCAGCAGCTCCTGTTTGTTTCAAGGAACAAGATCATGAACGCTGAGAAGATGGATTGTTAAAAACACTTGGAATAAATGTAATAATCAAAATGTTGTTAAAATATAATAGGTTCAATTGTTGGACTATAGAGACAAACAGAAGCTTGTAGATCATTTTATTTAAGTGAGGTCTGGCTTAAGATTTTATATTTTTATTACAAAAATATATAAATAAAACCAAATGTACACCTGTTTAATACTTTTTAATTAAAAAAGGCAAAAACATTTGTTTCCCTCCTCAGCTTCTCTCTACCTCACATGAGTGTGTGGAGCAGGACATCTCCTTGCATTTGTTTTCTTTCCGTCCCGTTTCACTCCGACACACACTCGCTGCACAGACCGATTGTGTCGCCGTGACAACCGTCTCCTCTTCCGCCCTTCTGCTCATCTTGTTGTCATGTGTGAGTGTTAACATGGAGCCCGAACAAGGCGAGCTGCCACGCACTGGCTCAGCAGAGCCGTGTGTGTTAACACCGTGCTCTGATCCTTCACTTCGAGACATTAGACATCCCATAACATCTTGTTATAATCCCTGGAGAGTCGCTATGACAACCACACGAGGCACATCCCCAGGCAGATTGAATCAGATGTGAGATAACAAGTGACACAATGTTCAGCTCCTCTCACCTATGTGTGTGTGTGTGTTTGTGTGCATGCGTGTTTGTGCATGTGTGTGCGTGCGTGTGTGTTTGTGCATGTGTGTGTGTGTGTGAGACTGAGGAGGGAAGTTGTATCGTGTTCTCCTTTTGAAAACTATCCTAATTGAAACGCTTCTTTCTGATGTCGGCCTACTTCTGATCGCAACAGTTATAATCTGCATCAAGATGGCCGCCACATCTAATAGACATTAGCCTACACCATTAGATGAGGTTTGTTGTGGTAGTACCTGAGAGTTATGCTCAATTATAAAGTTATTAGTTTAGGTCTCTGTCATGGCAGGCAGCGGGCGACATTTAACATTATAACTTTCTACACAAAGAATTGGGCCTCCACCACTGGATGACTCCACTCAGAGGTGAACATAGTCTTTGCAGGGTCTTGGGAGGGCTTCAGGTGTGGGTGAACTAAGGTATCTTCTTTACCTGTGGTAACCAGGTTTACATCATGCTAGCACAGTGTGATCTTCTGTCACGCTGCTGCATCCTGATGCTGTTCTAGTGAGCCGTTCCAGAACCTGGTGAGGGTGCAAAGAGCATCTCAAGGCTGGTTCCAGGACTGAACTGGAGCCAGAGTTCACTCAGCTTTGTCTTCCTGTCACTTTTATTTCTGCTGTTTGACTCTACTGAATGCCATCTTTGCATCCGATCCGAGTCCTGCCTGCTGGACCTGATGCTCCATCGTATACTTGGTTTGTGAATCTGAGCAGAAACCATTCGCTGCTGGTCTGAAGTGAGTCCAGCCTTCAGTTTTATCAGGCATCCTGTTTCTTGTCGACACTTGATCCTGTTCAAACCTCTGCGTGTCGGCATGCGTTCTCCATGGCAACCTGTGTGTTCCTGCTCCATCGTTGGGGTGCGCCCGGCTGTACGTGCACGGCCTTTTCAGCTGAGGAGGAAGGCTAACATGTTGGCAGCAAATTGGCCTCATTAATCTTCAGCTTAATTGATTGTGAGAAGTTTGAGGATGACATTTTAAGAAAGCCTGGCGGACGGGGTGCGCCGTGATTGATTTGGCTAAAACGCAGCGCTAATGAATGCCAGACAGTCACTTAGGTGGTGGAGACCAGACACTAATATAAGAGAGATTAGGCCAGAGGGGTTGATAACGCTTAATGAAGAGAGAGATGGGGGAGGAGATTTGTGGGGTGGAGTCATTAAACAGAATGTAAAGCTCCATATTCTCCTGTCAGGTCCAGGTTTTCTGAGTAAATAAACAAGTGGAGATTGTGTTTGTATGAACTTTATCCATCATGAACAGAGATCTCGGTGTCGGCAATCATTTCAATCAGCAGGTGGAGGATTTTACAAATAATTCCTGGGAGAAGGTGAAACATCTCTGAGCTCATGGCTCAACCTGCCAATCAGAGGAGGAGCTGTTAGTGCACCACCAAAAAAAAGTTGTCTTCTATGTTTAGTGTGCTTCAGATTTCAGACAATGTCCTTTGACCACATTTTAGTATAATTAGTTTCAAAGTAAACTGTCATCTGAAACTCTCGAGGGATGAAGAGAATAAACCTGTTTCTTTTTCACCAAAGTAAAAAAAATAAGAAAAGATGCACAATACGTTTATTAAAGCCCACGGTGAGGTGAGATGAGTGTGCTGGGCTCACAAACATGTTCTTATTTAGTTTCAGTCCTGGTCCTGTTTGGACCTGCACCTCAGACTTCACAGCAGAACCATGAGTCAGAGTTTAAACAGGTGCCAGGAAGTTGGACTTTCCATTCAGCTCAAACAGGAAACAGAAATATTCAGGTAATAAATAAATACAGTTGATCTGTTTGAACGTTCGGTCACCTCGAGCTGCAGCCGGTACCAAACGGCTTCATTCTGCAGCGTGTAAAACAGATGTAAGGTGCCCGTGCGTTGTCACGACGATGAGGGGGAAATTAAAGACGACAGCGACAGCACACGGATGCCACGCCGCTTCCTGTCAACCCGCCAATCAAACTGTCAGCCGGTGATTGTCACCGAAGGTAAAAATTTGCCACAGACGCATGAAAAGACAAAGAAACGACAGGACAAATCTACTGCTGCGGGCGGATTCTGTTGAGGTTCATTAGTAGGAAGTATAAAATCGACAGGTTAAAGGAAAACCGGAGGACGTCAAACATGTGAAGCTCAGATCTGCTCAGTATACAAAGATTTACACTGAAAACACACCTGGGAGAAGACGACCTTTCAAGGCTTTAGATTTAGCATAATTTATCCCCTCAGTCCACGAAGATGTGTTAATTATTCAAGCTTTAAGACAAACATGTTGCATTATGACTGACGGCAAGTTGATGATGAAGGGGGGTCAGAGGAGGCGTGGGCGGGACCATTGTTGGTACCGCCTCACATCTGGAGCTCACAGACTGGTTCTAAAAGTACAACATGGCAGCTCCCAAAAAGACATGGCAATTTCGAGTAGGGAATCAAAGGAGACACTTTGTCCATCTGAGGGTTTGGACCGTGGGTTGATGAAGACGTAAATGTCTGACCTCAGCTGGGAAACCTCCATGCCTTGGTCTGAACATGGTAGAGGATGAAACGTGTATTTGTTTTTAGTTTTTAAGTATGATGGAAAGGAAGGATGAAGATCCAGATTTGATCTCCACGACCAGATCAGAACAGGTCTCTCCTTCGACCAAAGAGAAACTCCTTCACCCCAGGACTCTCTCCGTCACCCCAGGACTCTCTCCTTCATCCCAGGACTCTCTCCTTCACCCCAGGACTCTCTCCTTCACCCCAGGACTCTCTCCTTCACCCCAGGACTCTCTCCGTCACCCCAGGACTCTCTCCGTCACCCCAGGACTCTCTCCGTCACCCCAGGACTCTCTCCTACATCAGCAGTACGTTCCTATAGGATGCTAACATGCATGCTAACAATTGTGCTACACACCGGCAGAGCGGGCGGCTGTGCGCACAGGAATATTTTTTGTATAAACAGCAACCTTTAAAAGATGATGTCATGACCCCGCCTCTTATATAATGGATGATGTCTTCTTTTCTTCTTTTTGTTGTTTTTACATTTCAGACTCTGTGTGTGGTCGTTCTGCTTCGTGCCTTGTTTCCTGTTTCTGTTGTTTTTGTGTTACAGCACCAAATCTGTACTTCTCTGAAAGCAAGGACTTCCAAGTGAACAAGTCTTTATTATTGTCTTAATTATCTTTAACTTTATTAGGCTTTATTATCCAAGTCTTTATTATTAACATTTATATTACTGTAAAAATTCTACTTGAAAAGTATTTTATTTGAGACTCTGATTCCTGACATAAAAAACATCTATTTGTCTCGGATCAAATCAATGATCACATCTGAAACCTTCAGCTCGGCATGTCGGCTGATTTCCATCTTTATTTCACTCTGTTTCTGAGCGTTGAACTTCAGGCCTTGAGATGAATTTTTAAGACCTGCATATTCAGAAATGAACACATAATTATACACATATACACACACACACGTGGGCGTGCACACACACGCTGAACAGTGTGTTTCAGGCAGGCTTCTGCATGCACAGATGACTCCAGAGGCACGGCGTGACCCGGCAGCAGCGAGACTAAAGGTCATGGCGGTGAGCATCATGCCTTGCATCCTGATCGCCCAGAATCCTTCCTCCCTCCAGTTTTCTGACTTCCTGTGAGGTCCAGCGGGTTCATTAGCAGAGGGAATAACAGCAGAGAGGTCTGAAGCGATAAATGAAGTGTCCGGGGGGGGACACCAGTAGAAAAATGAAGGTGAAAAGAAGGAAATCCACCACCGGCTCTTATTATTCATGCAGTCAAAAGGCCGAGGCTTGTCTGCATCTGTAATTGTTTGATTTTATGGGCGGGTTAGGCTCTTTAAACAAACACGCTCTTATGCTAATGGCAACACGGCGCTGCCCTCAAGGCTACGTCTGGTGGGAGGCTGGGCGAGAGGGTTTCTAACGGGGGGAGGGGGGCAAAGCTGAATATCATTTGTATAATTATAAATGACAGAAGAAGCCGTTCACACACACAATCAGCCACTTTGTCCTGACAGGTGGAGGGGGAGGAGGTGGAGGGAGAAACAGGGGAGAGGGGAGGTTAGTTCTGATTGCTGTCAATCAAGTGGTCCGTTGGGAGGACCACAGAGGCAGGCAGATCTCTGTGAACTTTGACCCCCACCCCCTCCCTGGCCGTTGCAAAGCAGACTAGGAAGATTTGAACAACCTTGAAGGACGGACTGAATTTCAACTGAGGCAGAGGAACAAAAGGATGAAGAAAAGACAGGATGTGGTGTACAGGTGAGAGGGAGCGAGGTCAACTTCACCTCTACAAAATGTTGCTCAACTCTTGCATCATTTCACTTCAAGCAACGCTGGTAGTCTCTGTCACCCGCCGCCTGGAAACAGAACCATCTGCTCAGCTAGTTCCACAGACACTGAGCTAAACTGTGGCGTGGTGGTAGCTGAGTCATCCTGACACTGAGCTTCATTACTATTTTCTGCTGTTCTCCTAAAAATCTGTCCCCCTCTGACCCGTTGGTCCTCTTTGTTGTGTCTGTTCCAGCCAAATGGGGTAAACATGTAACACCTCCCCCCTCTCCCCCCCCTCCAGATTTAGAGCCCCCGCCTAACTAATCTCCCTGCATAGACGTTTCTGCGTTTGTGGACTAATCTGTGAGTTTCTGATTCGTGAGAGATGATTTGAATCTTTGATTCGTATGGACTCACGTCCTGTTCACGTTTCACGTCGCCTACTTTAGTCTGTCACCTCTCACCTCACTGAGTATCTAATGAAACCAAGTAACCAACTGAATATCTTAGAGTAAGTTGTAGGTGGAAGATAAATATTAGATCAGGGGGTCCAGTCCTGGTCCTGGAGGGCTGTTACCTGTTTCTCTGCTCCAACTCACCTGATTCAATGGTTGAATCACCTCTTCAGGCTCTGCAAATTCTGACCCATCGATTCAGATCAGGCATCTTGAGGAACATCTAAAACGTGCAGCGTGGTGGTCCTCCAGGACCAGGACTGGACACTCCTGGGTCAGATAAACACCAGCATCACGTGATTTTCAAAACTGGTCCTTCTAAACTGGTCACTCACTGCCTAAATGTGCAGCCATTTAGGCAGCATGAAGATAATGGATGGATGGATCAGTGGTTAGCACTGTTGCCTCACAACTAGAAGATCCTGGGTTCGATCCCCAGTTTGGACCTGAGGTCTTTCTGTGTAGGGTTCCTCTGAGTGTTCCAGTTTCCTCTCACAATCCAAAAACCTGTAGTTGGAGGGTCTAAATCAAACTAGGTCCATCTCACTGCAGTCCTTCTGATCCTCAGAGCCCAGATGGATCAGAACCAGCCATGTGGACCGAACAGACACCGTTATCTCCGAGTTTTATTTATTAACAGAAAGCTCAGCTTCAGCTGTAGAACTTTCTGCTTTATGTTTGACTCCACAGCAGCAGATATTTCTCCAAACCAGAGGTTGTTTACTTCCATTATTTTGTGTTTGTTTTTGTGTTTGTTGTTTATTTGTGACATGAGTCATCCCACTGGTGTAATTCATGTAGATAAAACCCAAAAACAGCTGTTCGGGTTTTCATGTCATTCGTTCATTTTATTTTCTGCCCCGCTGAGATCATCGGGTGTGAAAACCACGAGCAGCATACACACACGCACGCACGCGCGCGCACACACACACACACACACACACACGTGTATTAAAGAAATCTGGAAGGTCTCAGTCACCTGAAACTGTCATCTGTCACCCCCCATAATCACTACAATCCAGCAGAGAAATCTGCTCTAATCAAACAGGAAACGCCTCCATGATTTTGGCTTCCAGCCCCCTCCCCCCTCCCCCCTCCGTTCATTTCATCTCGCTGTGTCTCTCTCTCGTCATTCATTCCTACAGTCGTCCTTCCTCCCCCATGTGTCCTCTCATCCCATTCCTCCCCCCTTATCGGTCTGATTTATACTGTTTGTGTGTCTGTCGGCTCTCAGGGACGCGGCGGCATCTGGCGGAGGCAGTCCCCAGAGGAATTGTGGGTAGGGAGGGGTAAGGTTATGGCTTCACTGCCATCACTGAACTGTTGTCTGTTGGTGTGTGAGTGCACCGGGGTGTTGAGAGTAAACGTAGACCAGGTGTTGTCTTCAGACCGATTGGTTCTGGCCCTGGGAAGTCTCTTTGTGTTCTAAACCTGATGCTAAAGAAAGAACTGCTCAAACCACCTGTAAGTTAGAAGTTTATCGTTTCCTGGACAACCTTACTGAAAATTACACCCCATTTTATATTGTCTATTTGAGTTTAACATTTCCAGATGAACATAACAGTGTGCCACACCAAATTTATTCTCGGTACCTGTCTCACTGACTTGTTTCAAGCTGACATCGTCATCTGTGGCGAGAACAGGGAACAGGTGGAAGAGAACTTGGAGAGGTGGAGGTCTGCACTTGAAAGAAGAGGGTGGTAAAGAGGTGAAGAAGAGAGTCTAGGCAGGATGGAGTGGATGGAGAAAAGTTTCAGGAGTGATTTGTGACTGACTGCTGTGACTTCTGGGACTGACTTCCTGTTTGAAAAAGCATCCCTTTGGTTTTGTCTGCATTTAGGACAAGTTTGAAATGGAACAAATCTGACTGGATGATGTCAAAGGCAGATTGCAAAAGCTGGAAAGCCTTATAAACGGTTTTAGCTAGACAATAAACAACTGTGTCGTCAGCATAAAAATGTAAGTATGCATCAGGGATGCTCTGACCTACATTACCTATGTAGATTGTAAAGAGGGTGGGTCCTAAGACTAAGCCTTGTGGTACACCATTGCTGACTGTTAAATAATGGGAGGAAGTACCATTATGTTGAACACATTACCTCCAATCTGAGAGATAGAGAACCAACCAATGGTATGATCTGAGAAACCAATTTCTGATAGCTTATGACACAAGGTGTCATGGTCCACAGTGTCAAAAGCTTTAGACGGGTCAAAGAAAAGTGCATCACAATAATCCTTAGCATCCATTAGGCCATTTAGTTATCTGCTGCTATTTGTATCTATATTTTTATTTTATGTTTTCCTGTCCGCTGTGCTTGTGTTTCTATTGTACAGCACTTTGGTTGGCCTTGTTGCTGTTTTAAGAGTACAAAATATTAGACAGTTGTCTCTCCGACTGTTGGACTCGATGCCGGCTCGTCCACTCCAGGTGTTGTAAACTGAATGTTGTTAAATTATTACGGGGAGAGTTGACGTCGTGTCAAACATAACCTGTCTGCTGCTGCAGCTGGAGGCGCTTGTTTTCCACTCCAGTGCGTGCCTCTGCACTAAATTAACTGGTTAGAGAAGAGAGGCAGAGGAGTGAAGCAACTTTAAACCAGATTTTGAACCCGTTTGTCTCTCGTTGTGATGTTAGACTTTGAAAGGTGCGTCAGCTGAATTTATATACACAAAGAAACTGAAAACACCTGAATCAAATCTACAAAAAGGGAGAATGTAGACGATCAAATGAGGGCTCATTTGTTCAAACAAAACGAGAAATAAAAATACTACTCAGACGAAGGGAAATGTTTACACAGAGAACTTCTCTTCACTAAAAGCGTTGGAGGAAAGTGAGAACAGAAAACTGTTTTCTGCTGGTTCTGGACTGAAACAGACGACACAGACAGAAACTCTGCTGTCAATCTGCAGACGGAGCGAGAGAAAAACAAAGGACCAGGCCAAGTACAGACCAGGAGGTCTTTGTTCATGAGTGGGTCCATGAACACCACAAACAGGACTGGATCCAAACGGCACCGGGGACAAGCTTAACTTTGGGCTGAGACTGTGGATGCAGGTCAGTTGTGGTTCTGCAGGGACTGGTTAACTTTTATAGCCACCCCAGCCCCCACCCCAACAACCTTACAAAGGGTAAAGATCTGGTTCGATGGTTGACCCACTATGTGATGATGTTATTTATAAGACTGAGTTTGTTGTGGCTCCTTGGGACTGATGAAGTGTTTTGGATGAAAGAGGAAACGTTTCAACAAAAAGGAACCGTCTAGAGGACCTGACTGAGCTGGTTCTTTTACCCGGACTATTGAGCATGAACCAGGATTTGGTCCGGTACTACTCGACCCGCCTCACTGTGCTGGACCTGAGGCTCAACAGTCCCAACAGCCTGGAGTTTCTGTGGAGGCCAACCGGTTCAGTACCCTAATAGTTGGATTGTGGTTCCCCCTTTGCAAAAACTGGGGCCTTCGGGCTGATCTGCCGGTCCACAGTTGGAGCAGCTTGTCCATGAGACGATACAGAAACATGTCCACCATGACAGCTCCACAGTATTCAGAACCGAGCAGAACCCTGTACGACATACTGTTAAAAAAGAAGTTTAAAACTGGAAGAGCGCCCCTCTAAACCTCACTGGGCTTTAGTAGAAGAGAGCGGTAAGCTGGTGCTGTTTGAACCGGCACCTCAGACTTCAGAACCACCATTCAGAGTTTGAACGGGTCGCAGAAAGTTGGGCTGGACTGCTGTTTCCAGAACTTCAACACTGTCTGCACTGACAGCTGGGAGCGGTGCGGTCTAAGGCCCGTTCAGTGTAGTTGGCTGAATAATTTATTGTTATTGAACTGATTGATTATTAATAAAACAACAGCAGGTTGTAACCTGAAGAACTGTTTGGTTTTATGGAGATCAGCTGAAGGGGGGCTGGCAGGTGAGCAGCTGAGGGGATCGTTTGTGTTAAATCTATTGACCTTACTTCATCTCCACGTGAGCAGGACAAATATTTAAAATAGATGTCATGTTCTGGGCCGCCTCCAACCTAACAGCCACTGCGCTGTGTGTGTTTGTGTGTGTGTGTGGGGGGGGGGGGGGGGGTGTTTAACGGACCATTCCTGAAAAAACAAAGCTGCCTCTCTCTTCCCTCCATCGCTCTCCATCCATACTCTTCTTCTTTTCCTCCAAACTCCCCACTTCATTTCCTTCACTCCTCTGCCTCCTCCTCTCTCCCGACAGCCGCTAATAATAACGCATGAAGGCAGTCACACTAAATGAAGACAAATGTCGTCCGCCGCTCCGCACTCATAATCTCTCTCCCTCCTTCCCTCCTTGCTCCCTCGCCCGTCTGCTTTGTTCTTGTCCTTTCGGAGGACCAGAACGGTCCTGAAAAGTATGAGCACATGGTTTATTTTTCCGTGCTTAACCGAGGAATATGTTCAGTTTAAAGTCCTCGTGCACCTGTTGCTCTTCTCTGCTGGAATCATAACTGAGACAAAACTAAACTGGAAAGAATCATTGAATCGTTTTGGGTGAATCTTCAGCCCAGAATGTTTTTTCTTTTTAACACTTAATCAAACCAACTTTATTTAGCGAGCACATTCAAATCATGTTTTTGAAGCTCCCGTCTGCTCTAGTTTAGTTTGTTTATTTGTCAGATGCAGGTTAACACAAGGCCAACAGTGCAATGAAACTTTCAGGATGAGAAGAAGCGTTTCAACTCGCTAAAAAAAACAAGAATTAAGAAAGCATGCAATAAAATTTCTAAATAAAATACCAAAAGTCAAAAGAAATTTAATATTTACATGGTCCAAAATAAATCTAGACTACTCCAGATGTTTTAAAATACACACCTGTCTCTCCGTCTGCTGGTCCATTTGTTGGTTCTGGACTCAGGTCTCCAGGCAGCATCTTGATCAGGGAGGTGCAGCCACCTCTTCCTGCTCTTCTGGGAGGACTCCCAAGGTGTCGGACCAGCTGAGAGACGTAGTCTCTCCAGTGTGTCCTGGGTCTTCCCCAGGGTCTCCTCCCAGTTAAACCTGTCCAAAACCCCTCCAAATGGAGGTGGCCAGGGTTCGTCCTCTCCAGATGTCTGAATGTCCTCAGCTGTCTCCTCTGGATGTGGAGGAGCAGCGGTTCTACTCCAAGTCTCTCCTGGAGATCTGAACTTCTCACCCTATCTCTAAGGGAGAGTCCAGCTACCCTGCAGAGAGGACTCATTTAGACCTCCTGGATCCAGGATCTGGTTCTTTCAGTCTCTACCCAGAGTCCAGGACCACAGGTGAGGGTAGGAACGTAGACCGAGCGGTCCTGAAGTAAAAACATCAATTTCTTGCATATATGAGTTGGCTCCAGATATGACCCTTTGGAGAAGTGGTGTCTGTTTCAGCCATGCTCATCATTTTTTCAAGACAAAAACTTTCACATACATGATCAAACAGTAAGTAGTAAAAGTTCTCAGGAAGCAGCAGATTGTCAGATGTTTGTTTCATTGGGGGCCAAGATGGGATTGAGGCAGGGCAGCCAACTTGGGACCAGGAAGTCCCAGGTTCGATCCCAGCCCTTCCCACATGTTGTGGTGTCTCTGAGCAAGACACCTAATCCCTAATTGCTCCCTGGGCACCTACATAGCTGCCCACTGCTCCACCTGGGTGTATCCCAGGTGCGATGGGTTAAATGCAGAGAACCAATTTCACCATTGTATGGGAACATACAATGGTGACAATCTCAGACTTCCCTCCCTCCCTTCCCTTTATTTGTTGTTTTGTGTCTGTGAATGTGGACATCGTCGCCACCTGCTACCTGAGCTGGAGTGTTTCAGAGTTTGGGTTTAACATCAACGTTCATGCCTAATAATCCAGGTAAAAAAAAATCCAATTTAAGTCGGGTCATCTGGACAGTTTCTTTGTGTTGAAACGTTTCGTCTGAGTTCATTTGAGTTTGTTGTGGCTCCTCAGACTGAAGTATTTTGGATGAAAGACTAGGCATGTCGCTATAAACAAATCAATTAATCGCATGATAAATGAAAATTATTGACCATTTTCATTTATCGGCTTTATCGGGTCTTTGTCTCTCTTTCTACTGAAGACACTGGATGACAAAAGGCTGAACTCTGGTGCTCTTCACTGACCCCTCCCTTTCTCTTTAAAATCCATTTTAACTGTTCAAAATCACATTTTTTGGATCGTTTAAAGCAGCTAAGCTGAGAAGCTAAGCTAACAGGCCGACCTCGGGATAAAACCTCTGTCTTGTCGAAGCTCCAAAATTCATGGTTGAAAGTTGTCTTCATGTAAAAAGTTGTTTTTATCTGCAAAAGAAGCTGAGAACTTGTTTACTGATTTTTTTTTTTAATTAAAAGCTTTGTGTGAACAATGCTATGCTAAGGAGCTCAAACCACACCGAGCGGCCGCCATTTTGAGAACCGATGAGAGACAGCCCATGTCACGTCAAGTGACTTCCCTCCCATTTTTCTTAGAGACGCTACTTGCTCCTTCACTATCCATCTTTCGGTTCAGTCTTATACTGCCATCTGGTGGTCAAGTACAGGTACTACACACAAAACAAATTAACCAACATTTCTTCTTGAATTTGACAATAATTACTAATTATTGTCAAATTTCAAACAATATTATCGTTTATCGCAATGATTTCTGAGACAATGAATCGCCCAGCAAAATTTGTTATTGTGACAGGCCTATGAAAGACGAAACGTTTCAATACAAAGAAACTGTCCAGAGGACCTAACTTGACTTTGTTGGAGTTTGATTTTACCTTTCTGCTCTGTTCTGGGTGAAGATTGTACTTTTTACTTCCTTATTAACATTGAGCCAAGTCTTGTAAACGTGTCCTACAACCATTAAGTCATTTTCTTTACATGCTTGAGTTTTGTTCAGGGTTGAAGTCCTGAAGAGGCGGGTCGACCCTAAACACGAGTTGCTGCAGCATAACGGCACCTGGATATTCTTCTTGTCGTCCTTGTCTTTAAATACTGGTTGGAGCGGCCAGTAACCCTGGAGCAGGATCAGAGTAAACCACATGTCAACACAAGCTGTTTGTTTGGTGTTTTCATGTGTACCCAGAAAAAAATTAGCTCCCATGTACCCTGCAGGATTACTTCCAGTTCTCTACGATCAGGGTTAAAGTCCATTAACTGCCACCCTCCTGCAGGTCTTTGGTGTGTGTCAGACTCTCCCACATAGACTCTGTTTTAAAAAGCAACATTTCACTGACATTGTTCGATAAATCTGATAACAAACTTGTTGTTTTTACGCTGCTGTTCGGTCCCAGTTAAACTACTCGTGCCTCCATGATGGAACCATTAACACATGGCTGAACGGTGATGCTCATACAAGCAATGACTGATTCAAAGAGCTTTAATATCCAGCATCCCTGGATCTCTTATCATGAAGTTAATCAGGGAGATGATGTGTGAGGGCTCTCTCTGCTTCTTTATAAATAAATGTTTTTTTTTTTTATCCATCCTGTGAAGACGTCGTCTGCGGTCAAACGGAAACATGATCTGCTTTGTTTCGGTCCAAACTCCAAACAGGAGGTGTCATATGAAATCATCTCATCTTTTTCCTTCATCTTTACCAGAGAGGCATTTGAACCTGGAAGTTGTTTCATCAGAAGCTGAATGAGCTCCAAACTGATGCGTTTTGTTGTAGATGAGACCAACTCGGACTTTTGGGAACATCATGTGCATCTGCTCTGTGGCCGGTGTATTTTTTTTTTTTTTTTTTTTGGAAGGTTGTTCTGAGGATAAAAGCTGCTTCCATCTGTCGAGCATTAACCAGATTCACCAACTCCTCCAACAACACGACATCTGAGCTGTTTGGTTGGTTCTGGCTTGACCCGTGGCTGTAGGAAGGTAACCACGGTAACCAGCTTTTTTATAATATTTACAAGACCTTCCCTCGACGCACAGCATGGACTCTGGAACCGGTCTCCTTCAGAGGGGCTGGACCTTATTCCACTCTGGAGTTGACCACAGTGAGAAGCACGGAGTTGGTGCGGGTCTACTTTTATTCTCCCGACTTGGTGCCTGTGTGTTGCAGTTTTCCCTGGTAGATGAGAGGGTAGCTTCCCTGCGCCTTCGGGTGGGGGGACAGGCTCTGACGGTTGTTTGTGCCTGCTTACCAAATGACAGTTCAGAGTATCTGGCCTTCTTGGAGTCCTTAGCAGGGGTGCTTCAGCTGGGGACTGCTTTATTCTGCTGGGGGGCTTTAATGCCCACGTGGGTAACGACACTGTGACCTGGAGGGGTGTGATTGGGAGGAACAGTCTCTCTGATCTGAACCCAAGTGGTGTTCTGTTGTTGGACTTCTGTGTCATAGTTTGTCCATCATAAACACCATGTTGGAACATAAGGGTGTCCATAAGTGCACTTGGCACCAGGACGCCCTAGATCATAGATCGATGATGGACTTTGTAGTCGTGTCATCTGATTTGCAGCCGTTTGTTTTGGACACTCGGGTGAAGAGAGGAGCTGAGCTGTTAACTGATCACCACCTGGGAGTGAGTTGGAACAGATGGTGGGGAAAGATGCCGGACAGACCCAGTAGACCAAAGTGTGCAGTGAGAGTCTGCTGGGAACACCAGGATCTTCAACTCACACCTCCAGGAGAGCCTTAACTGCATCCCAGCAGCGGCACGGAACATCGGGTCAGAGTGGGCCATGTTCCACAACTCAACTGTTGAGGTGGCTGTCTTGAGTTGTGGCTGCAAAAGTTGTTGGTGCTTCTTGTGGTGGCCATCCTCAAACTTGGTGGTGAACACCTCGGGTTAGGGAGGCTGTCAAGCTGAAGGAGTCGGGAGGTATCTGAGGAGTACCGGAGGGCCAAGCGGTCTGCAGCCTTGGCTGTTGCTGAGGCAAAAGCTCAGATGTGGGAGGAGTTTGGTGAGGCCTTGGATGGAGACTTTCAGTCGGCTCCAAGCAGTTTCTGACAAACCATCAAGCGGCTGAGGAGGAGAAAGCGTCTCTTTACGAACACCGTTCTCCACATCTAGAGCAGCCAGTTGAGGTGGTTCAGGCATGTCCAACTGGGAGGAGACCCAGGGGAAGACCCAGGACACGCTGGAGAGACTGTCTCTCAGCTGATCTGGGACCATGTTGGGGTCCTCCCAGAAGAACTGGATGAGGTGGAGAGATGTTGGACCTCCCTGATCAAACTGCTGCCCCCACCTGACTTGAGAACAAGCAGAAGTGAATGGAAGGATGGATGGATGGATGGACTGTCAGGTTTTAGTTGATTAGCATAGTCATTTCTGCTTTTTTTTTTTTTTGTTCTGAGACTGGACATAAAACGTTTGGGCCGGGTCAAACCAGAACCTAAAACATGAGGAGAATAAAATAAGTTATTTTTATTTCTTGTTGCTCATTTCTGTTCAGTTTTTTTAATCATCTAACCATGAGTCCATTTTCTTCCTGATTTCTCAGCGATTTCAGTATTGACATGTCTTGACCTTTCCTCCTCTTCCTCCTCCTCTTCCTCCTCTTTCCTTTTCCTCCTCCTCTCTCTCCCTCCTTCCTGTATTGACACGTTGACCTTTCCTCTTTCTCTGTTTAGACTCATTCCCACCATCACCTCCGACTCTCCTGCTTTTCCTTTTTTTTTGTCTCTTCTCTCCAACTCTTCCTCTGCTTTCTTCTCCCTCCTCCTCCTTCACCTCTTTCTCCTCCTCTTCCTCTCTCTCTCCTCTTCTTTTTTCTGGCTATTGATTGGTTCATTTGATAGTTCTATCACCAATCAGCATGAAGTTGACCTTTGGGCTCTGCAATGATGCGTGTGTGTGTGTGTGTGTGTGTGCACGTGCGTGCATGCGTTGACCTTTGCAGGCCCACTCGACCCGGCTCTTGATGCTGCCCGTCAGAACTTTATCTGGGCAGGAAGTGGTTCTGCCCTCCAGCAGAACTGAACCAAACATCAGTTTTTTTTTTATTTCTTGTAAAACTTTCACTTTTTATTTGATCTTTTCTGTAAAATAGGTAAAAGAAGTCGGTCCAGCTTCGTTCTTTATTTCATGACGTTTGTTTCTTTGATGAAAATAATTTCATGAGAACAAACTTTGATGTGTGAAAAATGTCAAACTAAACCTGAAAGTATTTTCTTACGGTTCAAGTGAAAACGGTTCCTCACAGGACGACTCATTCGGCTTAACATAGAACTGGATCTTACAGCTCAGTTCTCCCGGTCCATGGTCCAGAACCAGACCAGAATCAAAAGTCTCTGCTACAAACACGACGGGTTTCAGTTCCGGCTCACCACAGAGGTGGTCCGTTACTGAAACTTAACTTCCGTCCAACGGTTCTGTGGAACACTGGCTACAAGTCCTCTCCAGAACCGAGCCAGAATTTTATTTTGGTTAAACTGATTTACAACTAAATGTTTCTTCAATCTAAAAGTATTTTGCCTGCAGTCCAGAAGAAAATATCTTTAAATCTCCAAAAATTAACGTTTTTAATGAAATGTAGAACTGTTGCAGTAAAATCTTTATTATATTTAAATATCTTAAGTAAATTTAGGCTCCGAGGAGAGTTTGTATTTTAAGTCGCACTAGTTGTCTTTACCTCTGAGCCTACAGACTTCAGGGCTTTAACCTCCTGATCAACGTTCATTCACAACATAAATTTAAACAGAAATATTCTGACAGCCGCGCTCTGGAACAAGACGTTTTAATCAAATGAATATTTTAGAACGGGTTTAAGAGGCTTTTATAAATCCACCAGTCAGAATAAAAATGTGTGACAATGAATTCTTCTGCTTTTAGGCGTTAATAACCCATAAAAATATATTTTACATCGCCGGAGGGTCAGACGTCCTGAGGGTTTGTTTAATCTGCTGTGACTGTTTCAACAAACATCTGTTGGAACCGATGACGACTCACATGTTTGGATCTGGTTCTGTTTGGACCGGTCTGTAAGCTGTTAATTGGACCCAAACCATGGAAAAGGTTCTGACTGTAAATAAAGAAAACGATCAGATTATAACTGCTTACCTCTGAACAGTTAATATCTTACCTGCTGCAGATGTCTCCTACAACAACCTGATTCTGACAGAAGTGATGAGCTAAAGCCTAGTCCTAATTTAGGTCTAACGTTTACATTTCTCTGTGGTTCAGATGAGCACGTTTTATAAACCTTTAAGTTTTGGATTAGCAATTTACTTGAATATCTGTAGTAATTTCCAAACAGCAGCAGCTAGCTGTAGCAGGTTGGTGCAGCCTGGGGGTACTTCCTGCAGGAAGGTAGTTTTTCTGCCAGACCAACCGTGTGCAGCTGTACATAGAGGAAGATAAAAGCATGAAATGTACCCGTTAAAAGACGACAAACTGCTTTAGTTCAGGGAACTTTATTGGTGAGCTAACTACTGCTACCCGAGCCGTCATCTTTAAAAAGGTATATTCTCTGTTTCACAACCGTTCAAGCAAATACTAATAAACTATTGCACTGTCAGTAAAGTCACATTATGCAGTTAACTTGGCAACAATATTCTGACATTCCTACAGGAAGTGATCCCAGGCTGCACAGGAAGTCATACAGCTAGCTGCTGCTCCTTGTCTTCACATTTACGACAGAACTCCTTGTTTTCAGATGACAGGGATGCACTTTGGTTCTAGCTGAGCTCAGACTAGCCATTAACTCATCATTCCTGTCACAACAACACTTTTTTCCAAACTGAGGTTATCCAAAACGGGTAAGATAGTAACTGATCAAAGCTTTTCCACAGAGTGCCACTTCAAGATGTTTGCAATGTCCCTTTAATATCATATAAAGTGACTTGTTTTCTCAAAGGTTTAAGTCGGACACAAATTTAAATTTCAGTTCTGATAAACGTAATTAGGGCAGCACGGTGGCCCAACTGGTAGAGCTGCTGCCTCTCAGCGAGCATGTGTGGGTTTTCTCCAGGTACTTGTTTCCTCCCACAGACCAAAAACATGCACGTTAGACTAAGTGGTAACTCTAAATTGTCCCTAGGTGTGAGTGTGAGAGTCAGTGGTTGTTTGTCTCGTTTGTCTCTGTGTGGCCCTGTGATGGACTGGAGACCTGTCCAGGGTGTCCCCCGCCCCTTGCACAGTGTTAGCTGGACATGGGCATTGGTGACCCCCGTGACCCAAACTGGAAGAAGTGGGTAAAAGATATTGGGTGGATGGATAAACACAATTACCCATGATGCTTTGGAGGAAAGTCCCACTTTCATGGAGTTTATTTGTTTTTGTTTGTTTCTGGTCATGATTTCTACACTTTTATTCCTGAGTTTGGGATTATATATTTATTTTCCTCATGGGCTGTTGGAACCAGAACGAGCAGCTGTAAAGAGGTGAAACCCAGGTTCTGTTTGGGTTCTCCTCCTGTCCCTGTGTTTGTGTTTATCTCCGACCCACAGCGCTCTCTGCTGGCTGCAGGAAACATGACGCGAACACGCCAAGACTTTCCTTCTGAGCATCAAAGAACCAGAATCCAGAACAGAGAAGGGTCCTACAGGAGGAGCGGTTATCTTTAAACCAACGACCGTGCATATTTTTAATACACTTGTTCTTCAGTTAAAGATGCTGATGAAGAAACAAAGTCAGATTTTATATGAATAATCAGAATGATCATGAATATGTGGGACAGTGGTGGACTCGTCCTTCACGCTGCCGCTGACCTGGTTCACCACATTTCCAGGACCTCCTGACTCCAATGGCGCTCAGCGATGTTTGTCAGATTCAATCTCTGTAACCATGGAAACGCTGAAGACGAGCCCGAAACTGAATGTGTGGACTTTTGTCCAAACGTCACGGAACTGAACGACGTTTTGTTCTCTTCCTCTCCGTTCTCCCTGTTCCTGTTTCGTTTTATTTCTCTTTTTTTTTTATTTCTCTAATTCATCTTTTTCTCTTTAATCACATCCAGACTTTTGTCTTTAAGCCCCTGAGTTTTTATTTATGTATTAAATTTATCACCTCCTCCATTTTTCTTTCTATCCCTCGATCCATTTACCCTTTTCTTCCTAACACACACACACATGCACACACACACACACACACTCTTTTTTTTCCATTTGTCATTAAGAAGCAGAGTGCTAGACAGTAACATTTAAACCGACCGTTGTGAATGGTTAAAAGATGGCCTCATCTGGTGTGTGTGTGTGTGTGTGTGTGTGTTTGCGTGCGTGCGTGCGTGTGTGTGTGAGGCCGATCGATGCAGTAATCTGCAGGAGGTGGAAAGCACAGGGAGCGGCCCATTCAGCAGTGCTCACTAATCAATTGCAATTCTTTCTTTTACTGTCTTAATGCACAGATTTAGACATTATAGTGTGTGTTTGTGTGTGTGTGTGTGTGGGGGGGGGGGGGGTGCTGTATTTTCTTTAACTGTTTGTGGCCCAGCATAATTTTGTTGTCAGATTTGTGCAGCTTCATGTGAAGGCGTCAAAGCGTTTTCTGTCTGATCGGTTTATGTCTACATCTTTTTGTTTGTTTGTTTGTTTGTTTGTATTAAGTGCAATTTGTGGTCAGGAGCTTCTGTAAGTTAAAGTATCATTCCTGGTACTCTGCATACTTTTAAACAAAGGTCTCGTTTGATTTGTTGTCTCTCAGCTACTACCACACCACGTTTCAGCTAACTCTGAGTTGTAGCCACTCCTGTTTGCTGGCTGTGGTGCCATGTTGATTTGAGTTGACAGCTAAGGTTAATCACTAGATATCTTCACACTTTAGTCATGTATAAATACACGACCACGTGCACACAGAGCCACGTCACACTCCAATCCTCTCTCCCCGTAGTTTAAGTCTTGACAGTAGAGTTCATTATAACAACCAGTGGAGCACACTTGGGGGGTCGGTTCAGTAAAACACATTAAAAACATTATTTGCACCTGTTGCTCTTGCACTGAGTGATATGATGGCCTCTTCCCTCTGTGCATTACATAGTGGGTGGGACAATTGACTGACTAAAAAGATGCTTCCATGATCATGTGACTTTAAATTATTTGGTTCATTATTATTGTTGGGTTAATTATGATTTTCAGTGAGAATGAACCGAACAGTTAAAGTTGTATTTGTTTAAATTGTGTTATGTGGGAGGAGCTAAAGATTAAGAGTTGCTGCCCGACAGAGAGAATGTGTAAGGTGATTACACAGAAGGTAACGATGTGTGGGAATTATTGTATCAAGCTGGTAAGGAAGGCCAGTTTTTACCCTTTTTGAAGAGGAAATAAAATCTGGGAGGATCTGAAGCGTTGCCCATGGATTTAATTTGGAGAATTTTCATTCAGATTTAATAAATGTCTACGTGGAAAAAATGAACCTGTGACAGTTGGTGTCAAGAGTGGGATGGCAAGTCACAAGAAAGCAGCTCATTTTGCCAGACCGAGGACTGGATTGTGCTCACAACCGCAAGTAGTCAGAAACATCGTAAACTAAACCCTCAACATCTTCAGATTCTGCAGCAGAAACCGTGACAACTGGGCAGTCTTCAGCAGCAGAGGCACCAGCACACCCAACAGGTGAAGCTATGTGCTAATCGGAGGAAGAAGAGTGTCAATCCCAGTCTGGGCGTGTCACAGCTGGTGTGCTTGATGGTGGAATGTTTGCCCTGATGAAAGATTTTCTGGCAGCATAAGAGAGAATAAATTCCTGTTACAGGAACTTAGAAGTTAAAGAGGGACTGAACTGAGTGTTGAAGTCACCGCAGCTATAAGGAGGTGCCAACTCCAAGCAGCCACAGAGATAAATTACCACCAGCTTCTTGTTGCAGATTCTACAGACTCCGATAACACATCTGGGGGTACAAGATCTTGTAGGAGGCATTATTCAGGTTCCAAGATTCATACAGTAATTCATGAGATATTTTGTTAACAGCACAGACTGTTGTTCGAGCTGCCATACCTTGTTTTACATTATTAGTGTTTAGCATGTATTTTAGATCTTTGTATACTGTTTCTTTTTATACTTTATATTTTTGCTATTTTTGGGTGTAACTGGGTCCTTGAATACAAAGTGTTGTTCCACCTCATGTACCACATGTGATGCGAATGACAATAAAGAACCTTGAACCTTTACAGACAAACATACTGGCAAACAGATCGCCACATGCCTTTGGCAAAGGCTGTGGTGGGTGATAAGCAACTGAGTGATAATCAAGGCCTTGATGGAGCCTTGGTATCGAAATGTGTTTTTTTTTTTTTTTTAATCACGCTTCTGCTGTGGTTCTAGGTTTAGTTTTGTCATGCAGATCAACACAAGATCAACAATGCAATGAAATGCTCAGGACGAGAAGAAACATCTCGACTAGCCAAAAAAAACAACAACAACAACAAATACCAAAGCAAGCAACAAAAAAACAAGTCACCAAAAGTGAAAAAGAAATTCATCTACAGCAGCATGGTCCTGTTAGCAGTGTGGTTCTGTTAGCAGTGAGGTTCTGTTAGCAGTGTGGTTCTCTTAGCAATATGGTCCCATTAGTAGCATGGTCCTGTTAGCAGTGAGGTTCTGTTAGCAGTGAGGTTCTCTTAGCAATATGGGCCCATTAGTAGCATGGTCCTGTAAGCAGTGTGGTTCTGTTAGCAGTGTGGTTCTGTTAGTGAGGTACTGTTAGCAGCATGGTACTGTGGACAACGACAACACCAACAAACAATCATAAAGGATGCATACAAATTTAATTTAATTAATTTATTTATTTTTGGGACTTTTGGACCAGTTTTACATTTTTATTTATCGTGTGATTTATGTCCCTGAATGTCCGGCCAACAGTCAACAACAATGAAGGTCTCCACTTGGAGCTTCGGGTCTGAACCCTGCTGAACTGTTGCATCCACATGGGTCAGGTGAAACGAGGCGGCTCTGAAAGACAAAACATTTAGAAACACGCCGACAGACGACTTCCTGTCACTCCCAAGAAACATCGAAACAATCGGACTGAAAATCTACGATCAAAGCTGCAATTACCTGCAGAAGTCTGAAGGGTAAACAAACCTGTGAACAGCTGACCCTCTGAGACCCCCCCCCCCACACACACACACACACACAAACACACACAGAGCAGCATTAGTGTTCTAGTTAGCATGCTGAAATGAATACAGTTAGATCCAAAGCAATTTCCTTTTATTTATCTTAGCAGCGCCGCATAAATAAAGGCAAGGGCATCCAGGCAATTAGCATAATTACTATGAGGCGGTCAGAGCCTCTGTGATTTCATGAAGACACACACGCCGCTGCCACAGGGTGTGTGTGTGTGTGTTTGTGTGTACGTGCATGCGCGATCGTGTGAGACAGAGACAGTGGTGGAGATACAAAAAGTGACGTGTGTGTGTGTTCTGCATATTTTTGTATGTTTACTTCTTGTTCAGCAGGTGTGTGTGTGTGATGTGTCCTTGGTCTGTCTGCACACACACACACACCCCTCAGAAACTGTAAACTTTTATTAATATGCAAATGGAGATGAGAAGAACAAAGGGAGATAAACGATGGCTCCTCTGAGGTCAGATGATCCTGCAGGTTTCTGGTGGTCCTGGTGGTCCGGCCTGGTTTTAGGGATAGTTTCCTGGTTTCTGTCGGTCCTGGTGGCCCCCCTTAGGTAATGTGAGTGGGAATGCAGGAGGAAAAGAGTATTCTTCCTTCTTCTTTCATTGTTACAACTCTGTACGTGACCTTTGTTCTTAAAAATGGGCACCAGCACACCTCTCCTTCAATCCTGAGGGATTTCCTCACCCTCAAATATGTTGTTGAATATTTGAGTCAAAAACCTCACTGCCATCTCTCCAAGACATTTCCAAACCTCCACTGGTATGTCATCAGTTCCTACAGCCTTCCCCTTCTTTCTTTTCAGAGCTGTCTGGACTTCACCCTCACTAATCTTTCCCACTTCCTGGTGCACAGTTTCTATGACCTCTATTCTTCTTTCTTTCATTCTCTTCATTCATTAGCTCCTCAAAGTACTCTTCCATCTTCCCGTCACACTCTCCTCGCTTGCTAGAACATTACCATTCCTATATTTAACAAGCCTAACCTGCTGCACATCCTTTCCAGCCTGATCCCTCTGTATCACCAATCAGTACAAGTCCTTCTCTTTAGTGTCCAGCCTCCCATACCACTCATCATACACCTTCTGCTTTACCTTAGCCACCTCCCTCTTTGCTCTACGTTGCATCTCCTTATATTCCTGTCTCCTCTCTTCAGTCCTCTGTCATATCTTCTTGACTAAAAACCTGGTGGTTCTCATGGACCCAGGGTCCATTCTGGCAAAATGAGGGTCTCGTTTTGAGACCCGGTTATATAGAAACATTTGAGTTAAATATGTCTGAAACCCAACTCCTTAGCGTTTATCTCAGATACTTTGTTAGTTATCTCAACAGCGAAGAAAAAATATTCTGTTGGTAAACAAACAAACAAACAAGCCTCTTCTGTTCTGACGATGTCTGAAGGTGCTGCAGAGCCTGCTCGTGTTCCGAGACGTACACAGACCTTTGTGTGCATCCTCCAACCTTTCACTGACCTTTGCGGACCCTGCCGGTGTTGTAGGTGATTCTGAATGTAAAGCAGAGGAGCTGAAACAAAACAAACCCGGCACCGGAGACCATGTTGGGTCCGAGCTGCAGGTGGAGGCGCCGCTCTAATAATCTGAGGCCTGTTTAACCTCCGGGAGCCGACATGGGACTTAAAGCAGCCGGCAAGGTTCTGTTTGTTTACAGCACATCTGTGTCTGAGTTTGAGGGAGTGTTTACATATCAGCAGAACACACACACACATATACACACTCCTCCACCTTTAAACTTGCTTTCTAATTCTAATTAATCCACGTTAATCCCCCTGAAAATAGCAGATTTGCTCACCTGGAGGTTCTTGTTGCTAAACCTGGACCTCAATCAGACGGGATGATAAAACCATGGAAAGAAAAACACTCGTTGGATTTATCTGCTCATCTCTGCCGGTTCCACAGTTCTACTGTGTTTGAAGTGAACCAGAACCGGAACGAGGCGAGCTGCATCCGAGACCAGAACTGTCTGCAGGAAGGTTGAAGCCCAGTCTGAAGGTTTTGTTTCTAAAGCCCAGCAGGAATATGGGACTTGGTTTTGGAGGAATCAGAGCCGACAGGACGGACAAACTGTACAAGAAGATTTTTAATAATTCAAACCTGAACGTCACCTGACGTGAACGTCTCCGTGTTCGGCTGTGATTGTGTAACATCAGCATGGAGAGTCCAACTCCGAGTGACGGGTGTGAAACGTTGAAACATGGCCTCATCTGTTGTGGTGTGTGTGTGTTACATCGTGATCATCATAAACACAACTCAACACACTGATATTTATTTTATTGTGTTTATCTTCACAGATGTTTTGTGTTTAAATGAAAAAATCAACCTTGTTTTCACAAATTTAAAACCGATTGTAAAAGTAGCTCCATGCTCTGATGCTGATCGACCCACAGACCTGCTTGATTTCTTGGTTAGTCAGTTCAGACTAATGAGTCTCAAGTTAGCATCAGCTTAGCTTCGTTAATCTCAGGTTCTGGGAAGTTTAGACTCTGGGTCCATGTTGGAAAGTGTCTCCAGTGAATTGAACGTTTTCCTGTTTTCTCTGTTTCAGTCGCTGGACGGGTTCGTATTTGCACTAAACAAGGAGGGACGATTCCTCTACATCTCTGAGACTGTTTCCATCTACCTGGGCTTGTCGCAGGTCAGTCGCTGGTTCTGGTTCATCTTTGGAACGCATGAAAGCCGCCCACGTACCTGTGGTCCTGTCCCCCTCCCCCGTCTCTCTCCGTCCCTCTCCTGTCATTACCAAAGACAATCTCTGACAAATTAAGACTCGTTTAAAATCTCATCAGCTCGTCAGACGCTTGTTGATTTGTGCAGCCAGAAACGATGCATATTTAACGTCTGTGTGTGTGTGTGTGTGTGTGTGCGCGCGCGCGTCTGTGTGTGTGTTTCCTTCTCTTGTTAATAGAGAAGGTCACGCATCAAACTGCATCAAACTGAAGTTTAGTCTTAAAATTCCTGGAAAAACAAAATACTTACTGGTTTTCTTCTATCTTCTAAAGGATCGTTTTGTTTTATTTGAGTAGAAAAATGCCACATTTGTTGAAGAAAACATGAGATTAGTTTTGACAGGGTGCTAGATATTACAATTATATTATTTGAGAGTTTTAATCTAGGTTAAATAAAAATATTAATCAAACTCAGCATTTTTTTATAACGAACAGTTCAGATGAAATGAATGCATGTCGCCCACCACTTCATCTGTACACGCTGAGCGTGTGTTGGAGGTGACTCAGCTACTACCACACCACATTTTATCTTTCTAAGGTCAGCCAGTTGTGGCGGCCATCTTGAATCAATAAATAATAAATAATCATTCACCGATTACTTTAACTGTTTTTAAAAAAATCTATTCAGTAGTTTCTGAGATATTTTGCTAACGCATCTAAAATACGTTATCAACCGTTGTCTCCTTTTAGTGTCTGTTGAGGATTTAAAATGACCTGAAGGTGTTGAGTGTTGGTCGTACCTGAATAAGACCAAGCGGCCATCGTTAAAGAAACATTGGATTGGCCGAACACGTCTCCTCGTCGTGAACCGGTTCAACCAGAAAATCCTCTTTAACAGAAAAGTGCCGGAGCAGCGTTTAAGGACCGAACGCCGAGCGGGAGGATCTCTGAGCATTGACAGCTAGCAAACAGGCCTAAATCAACAAACACACACACACACACACACACACGCAGAACCATCTCATTAAAGCAGATGAATAATTAGTGATATGTTTTCTTCCTGTAAAGTACAAACTGAAGAAGAGGAGCGATAAAAAGGAAGCAGCAGCGTAATTAATGCGGGGAGGTTGATGAACTTCTTGTACACATGTCGGATTAGAGGGCGGGGCTAAAACACGACGAAGACGAGGCTGATCTTCCTCTCTCTGACTGTCGCTTCCGCCTTTTAATCGTCGTGCCACTTCTTCTTCTTCTTCTTGGGCTGATAAAAGCTGAGCGAACAAGATAACGGGCAGGGCGGAGATGGCAGCAAAGCTTAGGGGACCCGATTAAACAATTAATCAATTATTTGATAGAAATCATCAATCAATCTTGGAGGAGGAATTAGTCCCTGGGTGGAGGAGGGGAGACGGCGGTGTGTGGGCAGGGAACTTTTCCTCCTTCCTGTTTCTGGGAGCTTCCTGTTCGTTTAATTTATTTTAAAATAAAATCATCATAAATACAGTCTGAAGTTTGCTCAGGAATGTCAGATTAATGTAGGCTCTTTGAAAAATGTAACTGTTCGTAACAAAGTCAGAATTCATTTATTCTTTATTTTTTTGAGTTTGGGCGTTGACTTGATGAGTCTGTCAGAGTTGTTGTACAGAAAACAAGCTCCTGGACGGTTGGTGCTTCTTCTTCTTCTACTGTTTTCTGCAGAACCAGACGGAGAGTCTGTGCGTGTGCCGCCCCGTCGCTCCAACAGCAGCCTTCATGTTCATGTATGTCTGAACGCTTTTCTGAGAGCAGGCGTCGCTTCCAGCTGCTCTCACTGATGTAACTGAGGTGTGTGTCAGTGTGTGTGTGTAATTGAGATGTGTGTATGGACCCAGCAGATGGCTGTGTGTCCTCTGCCTGATGGTCCAGAGGAAAATAATAACTGCATTGTCTCAGCCAGACCCAAATTAGTCTGCTGGATTATCGCCCGTTACGCCCAAATATGGTCGTCGGCCAGCTTCTGTTCCTGCCAGGCCAGCATATGCGGGAACACGAGGGGTCCGTGTCACACGGGTTATATACCAAACTAACTGAGAAGTTCACAACCGGACAAGACACAAAATCAAACCAGTGTTTTTAGTCGGAGGTCCGTTTTTGTCAACTTGTTGGACAGTTTCATCCAAAATCCTGTGAAGTTTAAGTTGAGAGCAGGAGAACGTTCTTCTGAGACCGAGTTTTTGTATGGAGGGTTTTTATGTTGTTGGTCTTTTCATCTGACTTTAAGAACAATTATCACACTGTTCAGACAAACCAACTATAAGCTAAAGCACCAAAACAGTAGCTAAAAGCATAAGATGGCACAACAGATCAAGTGGCTGAAGTAGATTTCAGAGAAAACCATTTTTAAAGGAACTGAAGAGATCTCAGGTAAAAATAAAAAGTAAAATATTTTAAAAAGAATAGAAGCTGCAGAAGTCGCAGCAGCCGTCGGCTGAATGAGCCGAAGGTTTTGATTTATGAACAAAAGATTTAAAAGTAGTTAACTTGAATGAAATAAAACCAAACAGGAAATCAACGATGTAAACGCTGACTCTGCATTAAAACAAAGATTTCCTGCAGCCACGATGGACGTTTTGTTTCACCAGGATGTTCTGAGGCTGAAACTTCCCATCATGCCGTTCTTCACGGCGTTTCCTCAGAAACACAGAAATTATGACTTTAATCCACAAAACGTTCTTCTGTTCATTTTTTTAAGAGCGTTTTTTTTTTTTTTTCTTTGTAATTTTTTACAGCGATGGGGAAACATCTCAGTTACACGTTTACTTTGAAATCCAAAAAAGTTCAATCTGGTCCTCTGGACTTTTTTTGGATTTTTCGACCTGGATTATTGAGCATGCATCAGGATGTTTACTTTGAAAGACTTCTGTTTTACTTTGCTCAAACAGCAGCAGCAGCAGCCGGCTGTAGCATTTCCTGCAAGATATCGTGCTTTTGTTGAAGTCGCTGTTTGATGTGAAACCAGCAGTGATTTGAAGGTTTATAAACAAACTTTTTGTCTAAAAGTTTTGAGTGTGTAAAGACGTTTGAAGTCTGCGTCGATTCACTTTGGTCTCAGACTCGTTCAGACTAGTCCTTAGCTCATCAGTTCTGGTAGAATTCATTTTTGTTTTTTCAAACGGAGGTCCACCAGGTCTCATGAAATATTTAAAACAATTCTAAAGAAGAGATTTTGTTCTTCTTCACTTCCTGTTTGCCTTCTTGGCGCCCCCCTGTGAGAGGACCTTTTCCTGCACGTCTTGTAGCCGAAGGTCTTCAGGCTCGTTTTATTCGGCTGCTGGTGGGCCATAAGGAACTGAACGACAGAGTGGAAGTTAAAACCATCCATTTCCTTTTTTTTTATTTATTCCTATCTGCAACGTGAAGCAAACAATAAAAAATGGAAGCACGTCCTTCTTCTCAGCACCTTCAGAGAACCCTTAGAGCCCTTTGGTCCAGAAGAGCCAACGAGGAACCCTGTAGAGAAGGGAAATCAAGGTGGAAGGACTAAAGAGGACCTTTGTTGTTTTTCTTCCACTAAAGACACTTTGTGTGGGACTTAGTTCAACTGTCCCCGTCCTTCTGTGGAAAAAGAAGTATTTGCATTCTGTCAGGAGGAAACCAGGACCTCAGAGCGAGTTCTCTTCCTTTGTTCACACTGTTCGCCATGGCAACGCATCGGGGCCATGAAGGGACGGGGCTTAGCTGTTGAAGGTGGATTAGCATAGAAACGCACAATAGATCCAGTTCCAACAAAAAACTACAAGTCCCTCCTGACTCGTGCTGGAGTTGTTGAAACCAGAAGTTTTTCTGATTTAAACAAACGTTTATAATTCTAACTAGAAGTTCTGCCAGTGCAGTGTGGGTGTGAAGGGGTCCAGGTCCTGTCTGTGCACTGTGGGTCTGAAGGGGTCCAGGTCCTGTCTGTGCAGTGTGGGTCTGAAGGGGTCCAGGTCCTGCCAGTGCAGTGTGGGTGTGAAGGGGTCCAGGTCCTGCCAGTGCAGTGTGGGTCTGAAAGGGTCCAGGTCCTGTCTGTGCACTGTGGGTCTGAAGGGGTCCAGGTCCTGCCTGTGCAGTGTGGGTGTGAAGGGGTCCAGGTCCTGCCAGTGCAGTGTGGGTGTGAAGGGGTCCAGGTCCTGCCTGTGCAGTGTGGGTGTGAAGGGGTCCAGGCCCTGCCTGTGCAGTGTGGGTGTGAAGGGGTCCAGGTCCTGTCTGTGCATTGTGGGCCTGAAGGGGTCCAGGTCCTGTCTGTGCACTGTGGGCCTGAAGGGGTCCAGGTCCTGCCAGTGCAGTGTGGGTCTGAAGGGGTCCAGGTCCTGCCAGTGCAGTGTGGGTCTGAAGGGGTCCAGATCCTGTCTGTGCATTGTGGGCCTGAAGGGGCCCAGGTCCTGTCTATGTAGTGTGGGTCTGAAGGGGTCCAAGTCCTGTCTGTGCAGTGTGGGTCTGAAGGGGTCCA
>NC_056518.1:30467844-30468057 GCF_014905685.2 Nematolebias whitei | reverse complement strand
GAAGGGGTCCAAGTCCTGTCTGTGCAGTGTGGGTCTGAAGGGGTCCAGGTCCTGCCAGTGCAGTGTGGGTCTGAAGGGGTCCAGGTCCTGTCTGTGCATTGTGGGCCTGAAGGGGTCCAGGTCCTGCCGGTGCGGTGTGGGCCTGAAGGGGTCCAGGTCCTGCCATTGCAGTGTGGGTCTGAAGGGGTCCAAGTCCTGTCTGTGCAGTGTGGG
>NC_056518.1:30460590-30467834 GCF_014905685.2 Nematolebias whitei | reverse complement strand
CTGCCAGTGCAGTGTGGGTCTGAAGGGGTCCAGGTCCTGTCTGTGCAGTGTGGGTCTGAAGGGGTCCAGGTCCTGTCTATGCAGTGTGGGTCTGAAGGGGTCCAGGTCCTGTTTATGCAGTGTGGGTCTGAAGGGGTCCAGGTCCTGCCAGTGCAGTGTGGGTCTGATGGGCTCATAGCCAGGGCATGAGGCGAGCAGGGCTGGTCCAGTTTCAGATTCTTTACAACCAAACCACACCTGTATGTGGGACCAAAACTCATGGATACTACGATTGAGTTCATCTTTGTTCATCTGCCATTTGTCCCAGTGGAGCTACTGTAGCTTCCATGCTGCAGTAAAGTCCATGTTTACGTCACTGAATCCTGAAGAACCTGTCTGTCATTAACAGCTAAAGACAAGTTCTCAAAGCTGTTCCACTAAATGCAGCGAAGACCCGTCTGTCTCTAAGCTGTAATCCAGCTGCTCATCACACACGAAGACACAACCTTTTAGAAATGAAGTGTGCTTCATGAACCACCAACAGTACTGCAGCCGAAGCTCCACTGCTCCTACTGAACCTGAGGTGTGACCATCAGACCTGGATAACTGGAGGAATGTGATCCCTCAGTTCTTGGACCCAACGCCTCGCTCTGCCGCTCTGCAGGTGTGTCCTCGGAAACAAAGAGACTGGTCAGCTGCAACATTCAGAACCTTCAGCAGCTCATGGTGAGTCTAGTCTTTTTCAGAGAGCTTTTTAACTACCTTAAAGAGCTTTATTAATCATAAAAATATATAAATCTGTTCATTTATGTCAGATAAGTCATGGCTAATAAAGTATAAAGTTCCAAGATATTAAAAACACATCAGTAATGGTTTCATAAACGCAGCCTTTTGAATGGAATCATGAGGAGCCCAAAGGCTCATCCCTGATGGACACCCACATGAAGTTAAACCACCACAACCAGTCAACAGTTCTGTAAGTTCTGCTCTGAGAGAACAGAACCGACTTGTTCTGAACGCGCCACACCTCTGGTGAATTTAAACCTTTTGGAGACGTGCACGTGTTCTGAGACTGTGTTCATCCATATGTATGCCGTGTGTGAGCGGGTGCATGCATGCGTGTGAGTGTGTGAGCGGGACTTTACAGACAGGTGTCATTGAAATGGATGAAGCTGCACAGCAAGCTTCAGTGAGGTCAGAGGTCACGCTCTGCCGGCACGGCGCCCATTTAAACTGAGAGGAGACACTTTTATACATGAGACAGCAGGAGGTGAAGTGGACCTGCTGAAGGACACGTCTCCACACACATTTTTTATCCTGCTCCTCATGCATTAGAGGCGTGAGGGACGGTGAAGGTGAGAAGGTTTTGACCCGCTCGGCGTCGGTTCTGTTCGACCTCGTGGCATTAAAAACTCTCGGGCGTGTCGGTTACTTTCATTGGGCTCAGTGTCACGTTCCCATCATGCATTTCACTCAGACTGAAGGTGAGATGGACCCAACCTGCAGCCGGGTCTCTGGGGTTTAAGAGCAGAACCACCGTTGAGTCTGGATCAGCAGGTCTTTACCAGAACTGTTGCTTCTGACTTCCTTTGTTTGTAGTTTACACTAAAAGTCTTTTTATAGTTTGATGAAAAACACAAAATAAAATAATTATAAAGATTAAAGAGAAGTAGACAGGAAGTGAAACGAGTGACGTCAGAAAGGTGCTCAGCAAAGGTTTTTTTTTTTGTTGTTGTTGGAGAATTGGAGACTGAACATCTTCCCCTCTATCCCTCCTCGCTGCTCCTCCTCGTTTCCTCCTCCTGCGGTTGTTCCCCCTCTGGGTTCAGATTTACTGCCAACCGTTATCTCGGTGCCACTGAAGCTGTAAAGAAATCAGGGAGCAAAATTGATGCTTGTTTTATTGAAGAGAGAGGAGAGTGTATGCGTAAGTGCTTCAGGTGTGTGTGTGTGCGTGTGTGTGCGTGCGTGCGTGCGTGCGTGTGTGTGTGGAGGTGATGTTGCTGCTTTACTTCTGTTTGCATCAGACCTCTATAAAAAAAAAATTCAAACTTGAAAATTCAAATCAAATCCTGACTTTATTTTTCAGAAGGGAAAAATAAGAAGTGGAGATGATTTTTATTTTTTTTTTTTTATGTCAAGCAGTTGCATAAAAACTAAGAACATAAAGAAACGTGTAAAAAACATGTTTATTTTATATTGCATTTGTTTATAAAATGATTAGAATAAAAACACAGAATCAGGAAAGAAATTAAATCTGATCAAGTTTTAACTTTTTTTTAATTAAAATATTTTGTGTAACTAATTTTCAAAAGAAGCTGCAGAGATGGCTGGAGGTGAGGATACGTTTAGTGTGTGTGTGTGTGTGTGCGTGCGTGCGTGCGTGCGTGCGTGCGTGCGCGCAGCAGGAATGATAAGTTTGATCATTAAATGCAAATGAACACAACAGGAATCATTTCTATCGACAGAGGCAGATTGATTAGCCGGCGTGAGCTGCAGATGACAGTTCCGTCCTGCTGACCCTCTGAGAGTCCAACTTCCTGCAAATCGTCCAAACTTTTCTGAAAGTCTCCTTCAGGCAGCAGCTCTGCAGACGTTCAGCTCCTTTGAGCTGCGCTCATCTGGTCTCCTCTCTCGATCTCTCTCTGTTTGTTGAAGAAAGAACGACCGAAACGGCATCCATTGTTTGTAGAGGTCCTTGAACGTCTCGTCAAAGTTGGAGTCAGTCCTTGAGAACATCTAAAGAGGTCGCTTGTGTTTTATTCTGTGGGACTGACTGGTTTCTACAGGAGCCTGGAAGGGACAAGCTAAAGTTAGCATCTGGTGGACCCGTGACTGTTTGGAGCCGGAAAATATTGAGAAATGACTCAAATATTTATTTGGAGTTTCACTGAACGCACGTGAATAATTTGAAATCCATCTAATTTTTACTTGAAGAAACTTTGAAATATTTAAACATTAAACTCTGGTTCCATCATGATGCAAATAAATAAATAAATAAATAAATAAATATTAAACCCACTAAACACAAACATTTGGATTTTGTTCAGGACATTGAACCCTTGCAGACATTTTCTGGTTGAACCGGCGTCTGACTGAGCTGCCATGGTTGAAGACGAGTCTCCAAAATGTCTCGAAACGTTCTCGAGGGTTTCCTCGAGGCTCGTGGTCCTGCTGCTGGATCTTTGAACACGTTCACAATGACCCGAGATGACTTTTGTCCTAAAACAGAGACGTTGGGGTCATCTGGAAACTTTAAATTTAGTTCCTGGGAGACGGCTTTGGGAGCACTGGGTGACCAAAGTGTAAAGTGAGAACAAACTGGTCGCGTTAAGACGTCCAACTAAACGACAAGTTCTTGTGGACATTACTGTCCTGGAGGCTGAAAGGTGTTTTCAGTTACGCGTCGTGTGATTCCAAATGTAAACGTTCTCGCAGTTTCCGACAGTCTGAGCTCGGAGAGTCGGGCTTTATGCTTGAGGTCAGCGTGCTCTGTTCATCAGGATGGAGGTTGGAGGTTCAATTCCCCGTGGCTGCATGTCTCAAAGTGACCTTGAGCCAAGCGTTGAGAGAAATGAATAAAAAGTCCAGCGTCACATGGAACACTGAGCTCTGCGTGGTTTTATTTCTGCCTCAGACGTCCTTTGTGGTAAAAATGTCCCGAGACGTTTCCGTCTAGATGTCCAAGTTTGGACTTCAACTTTTTGAACTTCCTGTTCTGTGAATCTCACGAATGTGAACAAAACGAACCCCCGCGCTCTGCATTTATCCTCATTAATGACACGGGTAATAACTTCCTAATGCGTCCTGTCAGCACGACGCGCATATCTGAAAACGCACGCACGGAACCGGAGCGACCATTAATCCGGGCCTTCGACCGTTCTTCCATTATCTCTCTCAGACAAATCACACGCACGTTTGTTTGTTCTGTTTTGTAACCAACTTTTCAAACAGCTGCTCACCTACTCTCTAATGACACGTAGGCTAATGTCCCCCTACACACACACACGCACACACACACGCACACGCCAAGTGTCGAGTTTACGCCTCAGTGTGAATGATATGCCGACCATTATGGGCCTTTATTTACACTGGCTTTACAAATGAGAGCTAATTAGTGGGTCTTAATGATGTGCTCGGGCTAGTGACAAGTGAGGTAGCTCTTTGGGGAAGATAATGGGTGGAGGGGTGGGGGAGGGCTGTGTGTAGTTACTGGTGGTAAGAGTTGGGGGGGCAGCTTGCAGGGTTCTTTTGTAAATGTCAAGAGCAGAGAGTTGATGGCTTCATCAATCCTTTATCCCCACAAAACACCTGGAGGAGGAGAGGAAGACGGGGAGGAGGATGAGCTGCAGCTGGAGGGACTGGGGGCGCTTAGGGGAGAACGGGGGGGAGGTGGGAGTCAACCAACGGGGAGAAGTCGGCATATGAGATGTGAAAAGAAATATGGAGGACAGGTCAGGCGAAATGCAGCAAGGAGGAGAGGAAGTCTGTTAAAAAAGACGGGAGGAAACGAGTTGAGATGGAAAGAAAAGTAAAAAAGACACAAATCAGATAAAAAAAACACTAAATAAATAAATAAAATCCACACTCTATCTGCTGTTTTTATCTGTGCTTCCAAAACTGACAGGTAAAGATGGCCACCGCCGATAATCCCCTTTAGCCAGTATGGAACTGGTTATAGCGCAGCCTGTTCCACACATCCTGAGTGGAGTCGAGTCGTCTTTAACACTTGGAGCATTAACGGATGAGACATGACGTGAGATTCTAGTCGTATCAAATCTCACCATAAGATGATTGTAACTTGAAACCTGCTGGTTTTAGACTCTGACTTGAAGTTTTATAAACGGACTCTTTGTTGTTTGTTGACCCGATCTGACCTTGAAAAATTGGTCCATACATTTGTTGCAACCCGGCAGGACTACTGTAACACGCTTTATGTTTGGGATCAGTCAGGTCCCCCGTCACGTCTCCAGCTAGTCTAAGATGCTACAGCTCTTAACAGGAACTCGTAGGTTTAAGCACTTTCCACCAGTTTTGTCCTCCCTTCACTGACTCCCTGTGCGAGTGAGGATTAAAATTCTCCTGTTGACCTTTAAGTGCATTAACGGCCTCTCACCCTCATTCCTCTCTGACCTACTGAAACCTTATGTTCCTTCTCGGGCGCTGAGATCATCTGACCAGATGCTTTTGGTTGAAGCTCAGAGGAGATCGGGCTTTTTCAGTCGTGGGCCCAAAACTTTGAAAGAAACAACCCCCCCCCCCCCACATTAGACAGGCCACTTCACTTCCTGTTTTTAAATCTCAAAAACAAACCAGTTTTCACTGACGTGTAACACGGTGTGATCTGATTTACCATTTCATTGTTTCTCATTGTTTTTGTTTTTATTTTGATGCTTTTCATTACATTTTTTTTTCATTAATTACTGCCTTGCTCTTATTGTTAAGCACTTTGGTAACAGCTGCTGTTTTAAATGTGCTTTATAAATAAATTTGACTCTTCTTGAAAGGCAGCGGGCGACATTCATTCTTCAAAGGAAAACTTCCGTCTCCTTTAAATAGAGAAGTCTAAAACTATAAATAATGTCCTGCGTGTGTCGAACGTCCTGTGAACACACGAGCTCTGTGCAGGAGCGTCTCGGGCTGCGTTCAGCGACGCTTCAGGCTAATAACGTAAGTGCACGAGTGCGAGTGATGCGAGCAGAAAAACACTCATCATTACACCCAGCAGGGAACCTCATAAGGCCTTCTCACTGCGCTACAAACACAATATCTGTGTAGTTTTTGCATCATGTCCTGCCTCGTGCGTTCCTGCGCCCGGCGTACCTCCAGCTGTGAGAAGGCATCTCCGAGAATCTCCCACTGTGAAGTGTGTGTGAGCAGCGATGGGGAGGAAACTCTGGACCTCATTTCCTGCACAAACACTGCTGCTCAAATGTTGAAATGGCTCTTGAGTGTTGTAGTTTTCTCTAATATTCATGTTTTCTTTATTTACGATTGTTTGGATTCTGAGCATGAAATGCGTGCGCACACTCTCCTCCACACACTGATTGAAAACGGAGCCGTGTGCACAGCGCTCCCCTATAATCGCCTATCAATTGATGCATTTAAGGAGCAGGTACTTTTACCACAATCCGGGGGGGGAGGGGGTTGGTGAGCGTGCACGCTCCAACACACGGCTTAAGGCAGCAGTGGTCACATCGAGTTATGCTGACATGGACCAGCATCTGCTCGGCAGCTCCACAATGACACTGATTTGCACTTAAATGAGTGGATTTAAGTGGCGTGCCACCATTACCACTCGGCTCTGTGTGATCCCAGTGTCTTTATCCTGCATTACACCGAGGAGGATGAGAGGATGAGCTGGGAAGGTGGGCAGGGGGCGACAGGGGAACGGGTGGACGGGAGGCGAGGGAGATTAGGACAGACAGCAGCAGAGGAGGAGAGATAGAGGAGGGAAAAGAGGCATAAGGAGAAAGAAATGGTTCTGTAATGAGAGAGAGATGGAGCTGAGAGGAAGATGTTCTGGGAGGGGGGAGATAAAAAACAGAGAGGGAGGATTACATGATGAGAGGGTGAGGGAGGCAAATGTCAGCAGCTCTGACAGCGGTGGAATATTGGAGAGCGTCTGCTGCTAAACAATCAGAAACAACCAGGTGTTGCTCCAACGTTCACCTGGAGGCCGACACAAACCTGACCACGTGCTGCACGTCAACGTTCCAGTCTGATGTCTGCGGGGACACCAAAGATTCACCTGGACCACGATTTAATCTGCTCCAAAATATATCACTCATGGAGGCATGGGGTAGAAGGAGCCCCCATCACTGATCTTTACTGTTTTAATGGATACTTGGCTGTTTTTTCATTGACAAATTTAATGTGGTGCAGTTTAAATATGTGACTTGGAGAAAATTAATTTTGTACATACAGGCGCGGACAAACTAATCTGGAATTTATTAAAATTATTAATCTGTCCACAGACAAAGGTGTGTCCTGTCATCACCATCCCAGGTGTCTTCAGTCTGTAATCGGTCAGTCTGTCTGGTTAAAGAGTGACAGGTAGTCACAGGGCTGTTTGGGATGACGGTGTGTAACACACTGAATATGGACCACAGGAAGCTGAGGACAGTGTCTCAGGACCACAGGAAGATGAAGACAGTGTGTCTCAGGACCACTTGAAGCTGAGGACAGTGTCTCTCAGGACCACATGAAGCTGAGGACAGTGTCTCAGGACCACAGGAAGCTGAGGACAGAGTGTCTCAGGACCA
>NC_056518.1:30455045-30460117 GCF_014905685.2 Nematolebias whitei | reverse complement strand
TATATATATATATATATATATATATATATATATATTAGTTTAAACAATACATAAAGGCTAAATTAGCTAATTTATAGCTAAATGTGGTGTGAAAGTAGCTAAAAAGAGCATTTTGAGACAGAAAAACATAGATTTTAGAGAAAAATGTTTTTGAAGCAATTAAAGCATTTCTATATACTTTATGAGAGAAGTCTTTATAAAATAATTTAAATAATAAAAGTCATAGCACTTTAATTCAGACAGAGCTTACCATTTGATGCATAGTGTGAACGGTGCGATGGTCCGGTCACGCAGGCCTACCACCATATGGTCAAATGTTGGCCACGCCCACATTTCTCTAGTCTTTAAGGGAGTGAGTTCCCAGTGTTCACCAGTGAGAGCTCAGCTGCAGATAATGTTGAACACTAATCACCTTTCGGCTGATTGTTGTCATTTGTGCAGCTACTGAAGGTCTGGCGCTGATGTTCTGTTTGACCCGACTCGGCGCAGTTTAACCGTAACGACAGCTCAGGGAGTGAGAGCAGATGGGGCGTAAAACAATCACAGCACACATCTGGGAAACGTCCCTGCTCAGGTGTTCATTAGCAGGTTGGACTAAGGTCACTGGGTTCTGTGTTTTGTGGTTCTGATCCATGGGCTGGTAAAAGTTCATCTGAAACACACCGGCTCCTTTTAGTACTCGTCATGGCACCGTCTCCCACTCAGCATTTGTCTCGGGACATTTAAAAAACTGGAGGTTTGTCCTCAACAGGAAAATGTATTTTAGCAACATCTGGATTAAAATATCCAGATGTTATAGCTGCACGCATCCATGAGGGGTACCTGGAGGATGATGAGTTACCTGGACATGGAGGGACAGGTGGGACATGGAGGGACAGGTGGACAAAGTAAGCTGTAAAAGGTTTAGTTCTGACTTGTAATTTTATTAGTTTTTATGTGAATATGACATTTATCCAAAAACCATAAAAACATGAATGATTTTGTTAAGTTGTGTTCATTCATGAAATTATTACAACTAAACAGAGGCAAACGTTTAAAAGTTAACTGCTCTCTAAACTTATGGACAGTGATGTCCTGGATGATGTCATCACATGCAAATAAGGCCATTAAACATGTTGGTAAAAACTTTGGATCCAACTCTCGTCCCCCTCTGTCAAAACAAAATGTTTTGATTTTTGTTTGTATTTGATGAAAACATAAATATTTCTAATCTCCACATAATTCCCATTATTCCCACAGAGTTTCCCATCTGGAATGTTTTTTAAATTTCTCAGCTTAACTTCCCATGGAACGTTTTTCATCCCTTTGTAGCCCCACATGTAAAGAACATGGTGTTCCACTTCCTGTATGGAAGGTGCTTAATAAATACTGATTTATTGATTGACATATTCCATAAGATGATCGCGAAGCGGTGAGGGAGAATTGAAAATGCATTCCGTCTGTTCGTGCACAGTGTGAGCGTGCATGAGGTACCGACTTCCGTTTTGTTGTGTGGCTACATCAAGGTGTATGAACACGTTTGAAAAATGGGTCGTCACATGAAAATCCAAGATGGCCACCACCTCTATACATGAACCAGCCACCCCACTTGAAGAAACGCAGCTTTCTGGTTTATATTGTTTAAAGGTGTCGTTTCCCCATATGACTGGAGTGGTTGATGAAGCTGTGGGGGCCAAGGCCACCGTCCGCCACCCCTTGGCTCCACCATTGCACCTGGTGGTGGATGAAACTGCTCCAGAAAAACACTCATCTTGAAAAATACATTCACTATTCAAATCCCTCAGCGATGGGGGACATTTGCGTTTTAATTTTTTTAAATTTATTTTGATCAGAAACAACTTCATGGTTCCTGATGCATGCTCAATAATCCAGGTAGAAAAATCTAAAAAAGTTAAGTTTGGTCCTCTGGACATTCAAAACTTCATCGTTCATTTAACAAAATTATTTTAGTTTACCTGGACTAGTCTAACCCTGGCGTCAAGGTGGCGGGTGATATGCATTCCTTCAGTGACTGTAGGAGACAGTATGTTGTTCATGTCCCTGTGTGTGTTTATAGTACAGAGGGAGTGTGTTCTCTCCTCGGGGCCTCCTCTGACTGTCCGCCATTGTTAAATATAAAGTGTGCGTCTCACTCTTCCTCCGCTGTGTTTGTATTTCACTTTGAGCTCGTGTGCGTTAGTTCATGTGCACGCACTCGCAGCTCCAACCGTTGATCCATCATATTCTGCGGTGGTTCTTTCATCCTCGGCCGAGCATCTGCTCCACCATCATCATCTCTCAGCGCTTGTCGCGAGCCGGCGGCTGGCGGCGGGGCGGCAAACCCGACGCACCCGGGTGGAAAGAATCAGAGTTTACACAACGGCAAGGCGGAGAAATTAAAGATGATTTTTTTATTTTCTTTATCTGAAGGAGAATTCATTACCTGGCAGAGGAGCGGGAGCTGAGCGCTGTCAGCCAAGAATAATGACTTGTCTAACTGATAGGGAGACGTGCACACACACACACACACACAGAGTCAAATACAGTGCAGCCATTTTTGTACACAAAGCCACACAAATACACAATAAATAATGAAAAGAAGAATCCTAATCCCTCTCAGTCATCACTTATATGTGCAGTGGCGTGTTTATCTGCAGAGGCTCCGCCCCTCCAAGGAAACCAAAACTCCTCTAGCTCGACCAGGAACACAAACACACACCACTCCTTCTTCTTACTGAACATAAAGCTGGTCCAGCATTCACACAGTTACACCTACGAATTTACCTAAACTACTACAAATGCTATATCTGCTGCTGCTAATACTACTTGTCACTGCACGATCTGTTCCAGAAGCACGATCCGTACCGTCAGCTCATTTGCGCATTTTCTGAATTTTGTCATTTAGAAAAACAATTAGCTGTGGCAGCCATCTTGAATTTGATTGACTCCAAAATTTTAATTTGCTGTTGATGGTATGATTATTTCAGGTATATTGTAGTTCATAAGATTTTTTGCAAGCACAGTTACTGCAGTACTACTAATAATCAAAGTTCATGCTCAATAATCCATCTAAAAAAATCCAACAAAGTTAAGTCAGGTCATCTGGACGGTTTCTTTGAGTTGAACCACTTTGGCCATATAGCTGCCTCAGAGGAGTCGACGGGGGAGAGGGTGGACTCCAGAAACCATCTCATCACCATCAAACTGGTTGGCCCACTATCTGAGTGTGCTGCATGTGGGACTGAGTTTGTTGTGGCTCCTCAGACTGATGAAGTCCTTTGGATGAAAGATGAAACATTTCAATGCAAAGAAACCATCCAGAGGACCTGACTTAACTTTGTTGTACTACTACTAATGTTAGTGCTTAAAGTATGTGTTGGGATTGACTCTCAGCTACTACCACCACACTGAATTTTAGCTGAATATCTACAAAACTAATGGAGTTGTAGATGTTTTTGGGGTCATTTAACATTAATTAGCAGCGGTGGTCATCTTGTATTGGGTTGACTTCAGATGTTGGTGAGTTGTAGAATTAAATCCAATTATTAGTTTGAGAGTTTGTCAAATCTGCGTTTGCAATATTTTAACAGATCAACAGACGTCGCTCTGCCTTTGGAAGTGAGGGATAGTCAAGGTTCAGGGAAAAAGGCACTTCATTTGTTTTTATTGCTGTTGCTGTACAAACATTCTACTCTGATAAAGAATAAAATAACGTTTGCATGGACCCCACTTCCAAATGGCTGGAATACCCCTTTAATCTAAGGCCCTAATGGTTTGTCTTCTGCCAGTAAAGTTGGCACAGAGCTCCGGCTGAAAACATCTGAAAAACTGACCTTATGTTTGAAGGTTCCTGGTTTTCTTGTTTGTCTCTGTCCCTGCAGCACACATAAACATAAACAAATAAACAAATGTGCGCACACAGTTACAACCACGAGACAAACAGAGGTCATTTCTGCAGGTCTCCGTGCACGCACAAATCTCATTTCAGTGGCGTGGCGCTCAAACACACAGCCTCCCCGAGTCTCTCCGAGTCCCGGCCGCTCGTCTCTGTGGGTAATAACCTCTCGGGCGCCCGGCTCCGAAGGAAATCAGCTGGAAAGTGAAATTGAAAACAAACAGTCATTTGAGATAGGCGGCGCCTCCGTCAGCCGGCGTCTCCCCGTACGTTTGAAGCCCACAGATTGTCCGCAGATCATATCCAGATATACAGTGTAGCTCATGTTCCCTAAATCCCTATCTAATAGACAACTCATACATAATCACACACAGTCTGGAGCTGACGGAACGACGCTCTGAAGCTCCTCCGAGGAACACGACCTCCAACTGACTGACAGGATCAGGGTTCATCGTTTCATCAACTGTTGTGAACGTTTCCTAAACCTGCAGTCCGAACGGTTCTGAGCTTCAGGAATGGTTCGGGTTGAAGCTGAGGGAACTTTACACCAACTGTGATTAACGGCTTTAAAACACAGCTCCTGCAGCAGGCGTGGGAAAAACATGAGCCAAACGTATTCATTCAGCCGCGTCTGTCGGTGCATCCATGGATCAAATTAACACCAAAAAAAAAGGAACAGTCCTGTTTGGATCTCCAGCAGCAGAACCATCGTTCAGAGTTTAACTGGGTCATCAGCTGCTGATTTCAGAACTTCATCTTTGAGATCCACCAGTGAAAAATAATGTTTCCTCTAAAACCGTTTGTTTTCTGAGCACAGATATGGTCCAAATAGGTCCAAGACATCGTTCTAATTGAGCGTTCACTGCCTGTGCAACCCTCCTGCAGTGTGTGTGTGTGTGTGTGTGTGTGTGCGTGTGTGTGTGTGTGTGTGTGTGTGTGTGTGTGTGTGTGTGTGTGTGTGTGTGTGTGTGTGTGTGTGTTGTCTTTGATGCTCTCTTCAGATGCTCCCTGAGTGGTTTGTATTATTAAAACTCACAAACTCAAACTGACAGTTGAGTTGCTGCAGTGAGACTTTATTCTGCTCTGCTGACGGCGTCGTGTCTGCCTGTGTGTGCGTGGGTTGCGTGTTTGCTCCTTTGTGTTGTGTGTACTTGTGTGTGTGTGTGTGTGTGTGTGTGTGTGTGTGTGTGTGTGTGTG
>NC_056518.1:30450239-30455035 GCF_014905685.2 Nematolebias whitei | reverse complement strand
GTGTGTGTGTGTGTGTGTGTGTGTGTGTGTGTGTGTGTGTGTGTGTGAAGGTGAGACACAGTTGCTGATTAGTCCTTGAAGAGTCGACTCGGGAGCTGCTGTCATCCAGGTAGTCCTTATTGTAGCAGTAAAACAAAGTATTTTTTACTATGATTTCTCAGTTTTGTACTCCTGCATATTTCATACGAAGTCGTCGGTAAACCTGATTCTGATTTAGTCTGAGACAAGAAGCAGATTTGTTTCTGGATACGTTTAGTAGCTGATATCTAATGTTTTAAAGTTATTTTAAGGTTTAAAACCTCCCAGCAGCAGCTGTTTGCTTCAGTCAGCTTCTGTGTAGATCTGAGAAACGTCCCAACTCATTTGCAGACCTGTATTTGTTAAAAAGCAGGAAATCTTTCCGTTGGTCAATGACGCAACAAAAGCAGGAGCTGTTTCCACCGCAGGTCGTACTGAGCTGCTGAATCTGTTCTGTGAGTTTGATCTGCAGAAAAGGTGCAGGTTGTTACAATAAAATGGTTCACAACATCTTTTTTCCTGTTCCTCTTAGGAAACTGAAGTGTTGCTGGGCTGGACTCGTTAGTATGTAGCATTTAGCTTATAAAATCTGATGCTGTTAGCCTGTAGCATTTAGCTGTAAAAGTCTGCAGATGTTAGGATGTAGCATTTAGCTGATAAAGTCTGCTGCTGTTAGCATATAGCATTTAGCTGATAAGGTTTGTTATGTAGCATTTAGCTGATATTGTCTAATGCTGTTAGCCTGTAGCATTTAGCTGATAAAGGCAGATGCTGTTAGCATGTAGCATTTAGCTGATAAAAAATGATTCTGTTAGTATGTAGCATTTTGTGGATCCGTACCAAAGTTGTAAGCATGTAGCTTTAGCTGATAAAAACTGATGCTGTTAGCCTGCAACATTTAGCTGATAAAGTCTGCTGTTGTTAGGATGCAGCATTTAGCTGATATGGTCTGCTGATGCTAGCTTGTAGCATTTAGTGCCATCTGCTGTTCCTTTTCAACGGCTTGAATCTCAACCATGAATGTCTTCTTCGTTCATCAATCTCTGCCTGGACTGTTCTTATTCACTGCAGTTTCTCTGCTTTTAAAACACGCGTAGAGTTCCTGCGAGCCTCAGAAAACACCGCCTGATAAAGAAAAAACAACGGAGACGATCTGAGTTCAGGCATGAGGGACTCCTGCAGAGACCTCCTCACTGAAAGACGCCGTCTCTGAGTCAGAGTCTGAGTTTCTTTATTGTCGTTCCACATGTGGTGGAATGAAATTATGTACACAGGGTCCCAGTTGCATCCAACAATAAAATATAAACAATAACATCTAAGATATGAGCTAAGATAAACATCAACTAAAAATACACTAGGCACTCATAGCATAAAAACATTATGTCGAACAGCAGCAGGAACATGAGCATGAGTCTGTGTGAGCAGATGAGCACGCATGAACACATTAACATGAAACAGATCAGCAGCAACATAAAACAGATCAGCAGCAACATGAAATAGATCAGCAGCAACATGTGATTATTTTTCACAGTGATTATTCTGGTTAGAGATTCATGAGTCTAACAGCCTCAGGGTAGAAGCTGTTCCTCAGTCTAGTGTTTCCACACTTCATGCTCCTCAACCTCCTTCCTGAGGGGAGCGGGGCAAAAAGTGTGTGTGCTGGGTGAGTGGGGTCCTTCATGATGCAGGTGGTCCTCTTCCTGCATCTGGAGGTGAAATGTCTGTGATGGTGGGGAGGCTGACTCTAACAGACAGCAGCCTTCACGCCACACGTTGATGCTGGAGCACAGGATGCTCTCCACTGCACACCTGTAGAAGGAGGTGAACGTCCTCACTGAAACACGTCTCTGAGAACGCAGCGATGGACGGTGAGAGACGCAGAACCCTGATCCAACCGTCTCCTGCATCAAACAGCACCACAAGGACGGAGACCATGATTCGGTTTCCTCTTCAGGGCTAAACCTGTATTTGTCTTCTGCTCACCTGTTGGTCTTGTTTTTCTGTGGACTCTATAGACAACACACTGTGTGTGCGCATGCGTGCGTGCATGTGTGTGAACAGCTATAGAGCAATTAATTGAGCAGCAATTGGACTGTCGTTGCAGCTCACTGAAAGCCCCCACAGACCTTTAAATGCACACACACAATGATGCTTGAATACATAAAACACTGAGGCGTGTCACAGTCGCACACGCGCACACACACACACACACACACACAGGGTGCTCCCTCAGGATCTCCACGCTCAGCTGCTGTGACCTTGACGAGAACAAAACAAACTGTTGTTGCTCTCTTCCTCTCTCTGTGTCTCTGTTTAACATCCCATAATACCCGCTCCTGCTCGTCACTCCTGTAGACTACGGAGAAACGAGCTCTTTGTTCACCACGACAGAAACATTCTGCTCTCACCACACACGCACATTCGATCACGACCCAGAGTTCTGGCAGGTGACGGGCTCTCCCTTGGACCCGCAGGTTGATGAAGCTTTACGGTCGATCTGAAGGTTCCTGTGTGGCCGTGAACAGACGGCTGTTAGCATCAGCTCATGATGGTGAGAACAACATCCCTCAGTGTTACGAACACTTCCATCCGTTACTGCAACAGCCTTTCTTCCATCATGCTCAGCTCATGGGGAATGTTTTGGTAACGATAGCTGAACTTTATTTTGGTGATTTTATCTATAGAAGATAACGGAACTGAGATTAAGACGAAACAAGACACTTCTGATTTCTGCAGGACGGGAGTGTCCGTGTTGAAGCAAAGAGCAGGAACAGCTTCAATGTGAGCCGGATCCTGCCGGAACAGGATCCAGGAAGTCTCTTATTTTGACAGGGTGCGTTCCGCTGTTTGCTTGGATCTGGTAACTCTCAGGCTTACTAATAATAAAGTTATGAACAAATATGACTGACATGAACGAATAAAACTAATATTGGATATGTAAACTTAAAATAATTACATAAACACTCATTTTAAACACAGCAGCCACTTATGATCTTCTTATTGTCACATCAGAGCCGCCCCTTCAAAAAGCATTTCCACTTCTACCCTTTAAAAAATCTCCACCACTAAAAGTCCAAAGTCATTGCGCAATTTATTTAAAACACAAAAATATAATTAAATAGCACAACTAAATTGCAAATCAGTTCGACAGTTTAAGTGGGTCATTAATAAAATTTTGATTGTTTATTAAAAATATGAGAAATGATTGTGTATTATTCACATTGTGTATCAAAACAACGGCGCTAATTTGACAAAATAACAGATAAATGTCAAAAAGACATTATTTACTTTCATTTAAAAAAGTTTTCTCATTGTCCTTAGCTGGACAAGCGAGAACTGAAGCACCTGAAGGCGGCGGCAATGGAGCCTGGAGGAGGAGCAAGCGAGGGGTGGGGGTGAGCGCCGAGCTAACCAGGCAGGAGCCCACAGGCAGCCGCCATGGACAGGTGGAGGCGGCGCCTGGAGGTTTCACATGTGGAATCGGACGGTAAAGTCAGCAGAGAAGAGTTGGGCTTGGAACCATCAAGTGGGGGGGGGTAGCATGCTTGACAGAAGCAGAGTGTTCTCAAATGTAGGTAAACATAGATGTTTAACAATGTGTTCAAATACGCCAAAATGCTGGAAATCACATCTACTTTATTGAAAATTTTCTGGGGGATGACCCCCCCCCCCCACACCAGACCGCAACCCCCCACCCCATCCTTGCTGACCTGCCCACTATTTGCGTTACGGCATCGATCGATGTACAAATGAAGCCCTGTGTTGAGTCCAGTGGAGAGAAATGTTCAGTAAGAAGTGTTGGGTTATTAAAATTCTTAGTGGAAGTGTTGGATTCATTCTGCGTGACTCTTGGAGCTTAAAAAGTTTTAAAATGACTCAACGACCTGGTGACATCAACCACGTTGGTGTTCTTACGCCCCGAGGACCTTTCTGCCAGATGGACAGGGTTTAGACACACACACACACACACACACACACACACACACACACACCTGAAGTCATTAACACACCAAACAAATGAAATCTCTCCAATAAAAAGGAATAAGCAGTAGTAGACGTATTAGCATGAGAAACAGGATAAAAGTGCTTCTCTATTGTGTCCTTATCAGCGTCCCATAATGCACTGGGGTGCAGAGATTGGCCCTGGCGTTTGGACACGCAGCTCGGAGCTTATCAGTGTCTGCGCCGCTACAACGTTCAAAGACCACCATTGTTGGGAGATTTGGGCCAAACAGAAGAGATTTTTAGGTCTCTGCAGTGGATTTTTCTTTTTTTGGAGGAGATGGACAGAAAATGTCTGGCTGAAGAAGAGAAACCAAATCTCAGTGATGAAGTCGATGGAAACAAAAAGAAGCGATGAGCAGGTCGGTAAATCCACGGCTGGAAACACCCCGGCCCCTGGTGGAGTTCTCCATCAATAAAAACAGTTTTATGATCCGTTTGTGCTTTAGGGTTCATGAAGGAGGCAACAGTTGTTTGTAGAGGGGAGGGCGATCATGTAATTAACATGCATGTTCAATTACCTGTTAGCAAAATATGACCTCACTTCTGCCAATGCTGGGATGTTGTGTCAAATATAAATAAAAACAAATTACAACAATTTAGAAACATGATAAACACATTTTATTCACAGTGGATCAAAGTAAACATTTTAAACATTGAAACTAAGAAATTGTATTTAAACAAATAAATAAAGAAACTCAGATTTTTCCAGGAGCAGCAACAGTCTGTGGTCCGGATCAGAACCAGGAGCAGCAACAGTCTGAGGTCTGGATCAG
>NC_056518.1:30447556-30450229 GCF_014905685.2 Nematolebias whitei | reverse complement strand
GGATCAGAACCAGGAGCAGCAACAGTCTGAGGTCCGGATCAGAACCAACATTTAGTCTAATGAGGTGAATGATCAGCAGGTCAGAGGACTGGAGACAGAGACTTTAGAAGTAAAGATGGACACAGGTTCAGCAGTCTGTGTAAAACTAGAGGAGCATTTCAGAATAAAGCTCCTGAATGAATTTCAGAATAAAGTTCCTGAATAAAGACTTTTATCTCCATCATCTCCATCATCATAATCTGATCCACAGATTAGAAGAATCTGAAGAAATCTGAGCTCAAAGGACGAGGCCCTCAGGGGCCACTGCAGTAAAACCAGGTCTGGTTCTGGTTCTGTTCACAGATGTGAACACCGTCCAGAACCGGTGAAGTCCAGAACTGTTCTGTGGTCAGACTGGTCCACATCTGAAGTTATGTGTAGAAACCACGTCTTCCAGATTAAAAAGGAGAAGAACCATCCAGCCTGGATCAGCTTACAGGACCAACAGCTGCCTCACTGATGATATGGGGGTGCATTAATGCCTCCAACATGAGCAGCTGACACATCTGGAAAGACTCCATCAATGCAGAAAAGTATCTTCAGGTTTTAGAAAAACACCTGCTCCATCCAGCAGAGAAGATCCAGGACTGAAGGACGGCTGGAGTCTTCCATCAGACCAGAACAAGACAACATTCCCTCCAGAACCTCCAACAACTGGTCTCCTCAGGACCTTCAGAACCTCCAACCAGTGGTCTCCTCAGGTCCTTGACTTTTACCATCTGTTGCTACAGAAGAGGAGCATTTTCACGGAGGAAACCTGAACCTGAAACAACTTTTCTGATCGACATGATCCAGGTTTTGGTCCAAGATGGAGCCCAGTGGAAGCTGTGCCGCCTGTGGACCGGGTCAACTTTGGACTTGTTCTGCAGCAGCGTTACCGAACTAAAGAACCTGACGAAAGCTTCCAAAGAAACTCCTGGTCCATGTGGTTCTCTCAGCTGTTGATGAAAGGCACCGGGGCATCTGAGGAATCTGGACCATAAAGTTCCTTAAATGAATCCTAGAACCAACCGGATCCACCTGCAGGAACAGGAAGCCTGTGCGGCGCCCGGTTCGGGCCCAGCTCCGGTGTTGACCCGTGTGTTTCTGCTTTGGGTTGAACAAATCGGTGAGCTGAAGAAGCGTTGCTGTTGTGGGACTCGGAGCAAGTCGGTATCGATCCGAGTGAAGGATCTCTTACTTCTTCTCATCTCGGGGGGGTTCCAACTGCACAAACCACACAAAACGTGTGTGCAGTGATTCATCATGCATCTGAAAAGGTCTCGCACGCGCACACACACACACACACACACACACACACACACCCCTCGGTGTTGATGTCAATAATTGAACCCCCTGAAACAGAAGAATCTAATTCTGCTCTGAGTCTTCCCTCCGAGCTGTAAAGATGTTTGATTCGCTCTTTTCTTCATTGTTGCAGATAAACGGACCGCTTCGTGTCCGAACAGTGTTAGAATAATCCAAGAACCTCTTCAGAGGATGTGTGTGTGTGTGTGTGTGGGGGGGGGGGGGGGTGTCATTATTTCTAATAAAGATCTTCATGAGGAGCCGGGTCTGAGGATCAGACCGACAGGATGAACTCTGCTCTGCCAAATATTAAAAATATAATTTACCATATTTAACTGTTACGAATGCTAATAAGAGTAAATACTTTAAGTTTAGTGAAAAGGTCCACATCCTGTCTGTTGTAGCCTAAAGAACTCTGCATTTACCTTCAAAATAAAGGCACAGCAAAAGTAGCATCTGGCTTTCAAAGTAAAGGAAATGGCATTTATTTTGTACGTTTTCCTGTTTTCCTCGTGTGTTTTTAACAATCCAGCTGCTTCTGCAGCTGCTTTAGCTGTTCATACATCAAAACGTTCGGCTCATTCAGGAGGTGGCTGCTGCAGCTTTTAGTTTTTGTAACTTTTATACTTTTTAAAATATTTACCCTAATCACAAATATTTTCCTTGTGGAGATGCGTTTAGAGCTCTTCAGTTCCTCCAGAAACACTCTTTAAAATCTGCTTCAGCTACTGGCGCCATTGTTTTTTGTTTGTTTCATTTTGTTGTTTTTTTGGGGGGGGGTTGCTACTTTTGGCTTTTAGCTATCATTCTGCTTTTTGCCAGCTTTTTGCTCCTTTTAACTATTAGCTAGCGATTTGCTACATTTGGTCTTTAGCTAATGTGCTACTTCGGTTAGCTTTTAGCTTGTGTGCTACTTATTTTAATGCTTTCAGCTACTTAAACAAATTTCATCAAAGCCATTCAGTATTGAGCATATTTTTCTAAAACGTGTTATTTTTGTTTGTTTTTTGTTTAAATTGCCCTCTGGCGGGCCCGGCAGGGACAGCTAAAGAGCCGGTTGTGGCCTGCGGACTGTAGCGTGTTCGGGTCCAAGGTCCTCTGTAGCAATAAAGTTCTTCTCAGCAGCTTCAGAACCGGCTGGTCTCAGATGTTTCCTTTAGCTCAACGTCGTTAAAATAAAATCTGTTTCTAAATAAATCGCAGCAGATAAACGCACTCGTCCTTCCTTATAGTCACCTCTGTCTCGAGCCCATGATGGGATTGCTTTAGTGTTCTGTTTTACCTAATAAATCACCATCTAACACACACACACACACACACACACACACACACACACACACAGTTCAT
>NC_056518.1:30442682-30447546 GCF_014905685.2 Nematolebias whitei | reverse complement strand
TGTGTGTGTGTGTGTGTGTGTTTATTGACTATACAGATTTATTCCTATTCATGTGACTGATAACACACTCCTGCTGTCAGCTGGAGACACACACACACAACAGACGCATAAATCTACATCCAGTATGGACGGTGCAGTTTAACAGGCTGCAGGAAGCTCCAAGCAAATGAGAACTTTTTTTTTCCAACACTCCTGTTGTTGTTTTCTGTGAAAACAGTTTATTTATGCTTGATCGACTGTTCAGACCAAATAACAGTCGGTCTGAGTTGAAACATGGTGTGGTAGTAGCTGAGAGTCGTAACGACACATTCTCTGAGAGCGTGGTTATTTAAACCAGGGTTTCTCAACCCTGGTCCTTGTGGAACACCATCCTGCACGTTTTAATTGTTTCTCTTCTCTGATACACCTGATTTTAACGGATGGGTGATTTACAGGCTTCTGCAGAACATGAAGTAATTAAATCACTGAATCAGGTGTGGTGGAGCAGGGAAACAACTAAAACATGTAGGATGGTGTTCCTCAAGGATCAGGGTTGGGAACCACTGATTTAGACAAATGTTATTTTTCACTTTTGACCAAAAGGGCTGCAACTCCATCATTTCTCAGCACAAGTGGAGCCTGAACCACGGCGGGTGATATGCATTCCTCAAAGGACTGCCTCTTGGTGTCTTTCTGTGATGGGCAGTCGGTTTGACTGAGACGTTTCTGCTCCGTTTTCTTCGTGGGTGTTGGGTTTCAGTCGTCGTTTTGGACAGCAGAGTTTAGGTCCGTTGCTGCTCCTGGTGTTAGGCGCTGAAGGCGACAAACACCGAGTGATTAAACACCATCAAAGTTGGAATATTAGCTCACTTAGCTAATGTTTAATGCTCTAATTAATTCTGAACCCTGCGAGCCAACATCAATTTATGTGATCGGTACTTTACAAAGTCACACAGAGGTTTTCTACTGTTTTCAGGTGTGTGTGTGCTTAAAATCCTTCCATATTAATTAAAGTGATACAGAGTCAGATTGTGATTAATGGGAATTCCACGCTTCAGTTTTCATGTTTTTATTTTTTGAGTCTTTTGTTCTTCAGGACATTTCTGCACCTTTCACAATAAAAGATTTAATCTGTTTTACATTTTTGAGCCGGAGGTTCATTTAATACGTTCAGGGTTGACAACAAGGTCCTCTGGACTAAAATACACAGAGAGCACTTTTTAATGACTTCTTCTTTTTAATCAAGAGATCAAGCTAACACCGGTTCACTGCCTTCTAGTTCTGCAACAGTTCACACACTTTAAGCTTTTCACCCACAAAATGATTGTGGCGTTACATTTATTTCTGGTTTAAATGTACGAAAAATACTAAAAAACTTTATGAAACCAAAGTATAATGACTACACAAGTAAATTTTTAATAATTCATTGCAACAGTTTTTATTCTTTGGAACAATGAACGACATTAACATGCCTCACATTTACCTGTAAGGTAAAGGACCCCATTTGGTGTCACGTGACCTCATCGGGGTTGTGGCCTTAGCTTTGGGAACCTTTGACAAATTGAGGTGATTTCAGCAGGTCTACGGTCCCAGGTTTGTGGGTCATGTTTGAACCCTGAACTTTGAAACGTCACATTTATCTCACAGCTGATGAGTTCGAGCAACCTGACGATAAGGCTAATGCTAAGCTAACTCTCTGCCCCAGGACTGTGTTGAACTTTCATGTGTACGAGTTGTTTACGTTGAATTACAAAAGTAATCTTCCCAGTTATCTGGGAATCTTCACAGTTGTTTCCCACCGGATGCCTTTCCAGTCACAGACTGGACTCGATCCTGCGGCTTCAGGTTTACAACACTGACCACCGAGCCGCCACAGCCACAACATCGGATGAGTGAAAATTAAAAGTTGACACTGTTGGAAACCATTCATTTAAAAAAAAAAAAAAAGGTTTTGTAGTGTTCAAATGACCGGATGAGCCTAAACATCAGCGGATGTTCATTGGTCTTGGTGCAATATTTAACCGGTTATTAGTTGGAGGCGTGAACGTTTGCACTCCCTCAGCTGCTTAAAGAAATGGTCGCTGCTTATTTTGCAGTAGTTTGTGCGATCAGAGCTGCTTCCATCATACGTTGCAGAAGAACTGATAAGACGGGACGGACTCGTATAAACAAACAAGTGCTGCGGTTCTGGCATATTTGGTCCCATTAGCACAATGTTTCCTCTCTGCGTTATCACCAAATGTCTTTTAGTCATTCGTCACTCGATGTCCTTGTCTGCGAAGGATGGGGGGTTGAAACGATAACGTCAGAGTCTCTCCTCTGTTTTAATAAGTTTTATCTGAAGAGTGTGAGCAGACAAACACCAGCAGAACTCATCCAGATGAATATTTCACATGCAGGTCACCAACTCATCACTCATCGTGTTTTTGGTCCTTTCTTACCGTCGAGTCCTTCTGCTCGGAACAGAATCCACCTGGATTCAATTCAACGCAGTTTATTTATATAGCATCAGGTCACAACAGAAGTTGTCTCAGGGCACTGAACAGAAACATTCATATATAAAAATAATAATTTAACATTATTTATCTGAGGAGCAGACTGCTTTGAGTTTTACTCCATCACAGAACTCTCATCTTGAGCAAGCATGAAGGCGACAGAGGAAAGGAAAACTCCCTCATGAGGAGGAAACCTTTAGTAGAACCAGGCTCATATCAAGTGGCCGTCTGCTTCGACCAGCTGGGTTTGAGAGGAACAGATACACAATGGCAGGTCAAGAATCACATGTTGCCCCCTCACTTCAGAGTACGTCCCATCAATCAGAACCAGCACAGATGACACGAGGGGATGTTTGTTTTTTAGTTGATGATGGGAGCAGCACGATGGCACAACTGGTACAGCTGCTGCCTCTCAGCGAGCAAGTCCCTGGTTCAAATCCCGGTCCGGGGGCCTTTCTGGGTGGAGTTTGCATGTTCTCTCCGTGCATGGGTGGGTTTTCTCCAGGTGCTCCAGTTTCCTCCCACAGACCAAAAACATGCATGTTAGGCTGATTGGTAACTCTAAATTGTCCCCAAGTGTGAGTGAGAGAGTGAATGGTTGTTTGTCTCGTTTGTTTCTGTGTCCCTGTGATGGACTGGAGACCTGTCCAGTGTGTACCCCGCCCCTTGCACAGTGATTGCTGGACATGGGCACCAGCGACCCCCGTGACCCAAAAATGGAAGAAGCGGGTAAAAGATGATGGATGTATGGATGGATGGATGATGGATGGATGGATGGATGATGGATAGTTGATGGTGACACACAAGATTGGAAATAGGATGATTAAATAAGCAGCCAAAGTTTAAATAAAGACCTTAAGAAACCGTGAAACTGTTGATCCAGACCACTTTAAAGGATCCCAGGAGAGTCTGGACTACAGGGATGAATTCAACAGTCGTTTCAAAGTTCAGCTCTGAGGATCAGCCGCAGGCACAAACCTGAAAACTTCACCCGTCTTGATCAAACTGCTGCTTCCTCCTCGTTTTGTATCAGAGCTTTTTATTGTCGGAGTCACCTGAAGCGCCAGATGGTTTGTTACAGAGAAACATCTGGAAACTTCTCCACAGAAACTGTTCGGGGAAAGGGCAGCCATTTCCAATAAATACTTGGCAGCTGATTGAATGAAGCATCTGTCCATCACCGTCCCAAGTGAACTTCAATTAATGACGGGAAGCCAGCGGCGCTGCAGTCGGAGAACCGGAGCTGCCATTGTTGATTGTCTTCACATCTGCAGCTGTTAGTGGGACCAAACTTTGGACCTTCAGCCCAAGACGTTCAGGCTGGAGAGATGGACTTCCTGTTGTCCCGTCCACAAAGACTCAGCTGAAAGGATTAAAGGAGTAGAATCCATCTTTTTGTAGATACAACATTGTTTACATGTAAAAATTTAATTACCAGACTTTTTGTTTTCTACCAGTTTTTGTTAGAAAGATGAAGAAATTAAAGTTCAGACAGTTCATCCAACATTTTCTTTTTGCTGCTGAGGAACCGAGCAGGTGTAGAAAGAGCCTTCAGAGCACATGGTAGGAACCACTTGCAGCTACTACCACACCAACATTTAGCTCAGTATCTGTACAGTAGGCTACGTTTGTGTTTGCTACAGTTGATCAGCTGTGGCGGCCATCTTGAATCCGTTCCAAAGGTTTATTAGTTATAGATTTACATCTGATTACTTTTAAGAGTTTCATTAAAACTGTACCTTAAGGCTGTCTGAGTCAACGGTCAATCCTCTGTCTGTTTACTGACTGTCCAGCAACTACCTGATAACACCACCACTCCGCCCTGTGATGACGGCTTGTTGCAAACAGATCAATTTACACCCATCCCTGGTTCATGGCCCAAACTCCGTCCTCTACACAGAAACACACGCATGTCCTAAAGTGTCACTAATCTACAGTCAGGTGTGTGTTTCCAGGTGTGTGTGAGCTGATTTTGTTCCAGTAAGCGTCTGAACGTCTCTATTGTTGCGTCGGTGTAATTAGCTCCACCAGGGCTTCATGTTTAATAGTTTTGCCAAGTTTTAATTGATTAAAAGTCTGTGTTATTGCAAGGAAGAACAGAGCAGATCCAATTAGCAGTGTAACATGTAAACATGCACACTAACTCCCATAGTGCCTGTGTGTGTGCGTGTGTGTGTGTGTGCACGTGTGTGTGATTCAGTCATCAGCGTCATTTCTTAATCATTACTTTCTGCTCCAGATGAGACTTTATGAGGGAACTAAATTGCCTTAAAGGGATTTCTTATTAAAGGGATTACATCCATGTAATCCCTTTTGTCCCAGTGGACCCCCAAAATCTCCACAACACACACACACACACACACACACACACACACACACACACACACACA
>NC_056518.1:30441107-30442672 GCF_014905685.2 Nematolebias whitei | reverse complement strand
AGAGAGAGAGAGAGAGAGAGAGAGAGAGAGAGAGAGAGAGAGAGAGACGTGCAAAACCAGATTACCTTGTAGAAATAAACATGCTTCGTAACAAGCTAGAAATGAAAGTGCATAACTTTAAACACAGTTTTCTATCTGGTGTGCGTGCGTGCGTGCGTGTGTGCTTATGAAACAACACCTGAGGTTGATGGAGCTGCTCCTCGTCCTCAGGTAATGAAGACAAATTGGCCTCAATCATCTGTTTAAGGTCAATGGACGCCATATTTATTCAATAAGAACAATATTCTTTATTCTTTTTTCATAAAAACAACTAAATGCAGCTGATAATCTGCAGCTGATGATGTCACCTCTGTCCCCATCAGAAAGTCTTGAGGTTAAAAGCAGTTTCTTTTAGTACAGCAGTGTTTTGTCTTCTTTTGATGCTGATCAAAACTTCATATCTTCAGTTTCCTCCTGAGTCTCTTTCATCACTTCGACTCAGACGGTTTGAAAACATGAAATATTTCTTCATGTTAATATTAATATCTAAAACTGAATTTACACTTTTTATAAACCTGCAGACGAGCAGCAGACGGTGTCAACAGATCATGTTTCTAAAATGTTCAAAGAGAAGATCAAAGCAATAACTTCTCATATTTTTGAATTACTATAAATATATAGTTTAGTTTTATTGACGTAGAATAAGTTTACCGTGTCAGACGGGTTTAATAACCGGGTCGTTTGTGTTCTTTGGTCAGGTGGAGCTGACCGGCAGCAGCGCGTTCGACTACATCCACCCCGGGGACCACGTGGAGATGGCGGAGCAGCTCGGCATGAAGCTGCCTCCGGGCCGAGGGATGTCTCTGTCCCAGGGAGCCGTCACAGAAGACGGGACGTCCTCGGCTTCTTCGTCGTCTCACTCTGAGACTCCTGAACCAGGTAGGGGCCGCGGGGGCGAGGACTTCAGACAGAACTGTTGGATCCTGGAGCAGGTGGAACGGTTCCAGGAAGACCTGAAGACTGGTTTGGTTTTAAAGTCCGGCTCCAACAGGTCCAAGAATTTTAGCTGCTACATCACAAAAAGTCTTATCTGTTGGAACTTTGTGCTACTTTAGCTGTTCAGACATTCAAACCTTTAGCTCTGTTTATGTTTAGCTGTTGGTTCTAACTTTTAAACATTTGGACTTAACTTTATTTACAAAACGACTCCCACAGAAAAATCTCCAGACTTCCTCAATTCCTCCAAAAACATTCAGTTTGAGACCTGGCCCAGGGTACGTGTTCTGTATCTGATGCTACAGTTAGCTTTTAGCTGTGGGTTAACTTATTTTAGCTTTATTTTTTATTTAGCTTGTTTTAACTTTAACATCTCAGTTTCAGTTTCATCAAACTGTGGCAGTTTTTCACCTCTGAAGTTACACTTCCTGTTCTACCAGGAGTGGAATGAACAAGAACTCATACAGAACCGACCCAGTCCGTACCTCTGGGTCCAGTTCATGTACTTGTGTAGAACCGACCCAGTCCGGACCTCTGGGTCCAGTTCATGTACTTGTGTAGAACCGACCCTGTCCGGACCTCTGGGTCCG
>NC_056518.1:30432909-30441097 GCF_014905685.2 Nematolebias whitei | reverse complement strand
GTTCATGTACTTGTGTAGAACCGACCCTGTCCGGACCTCTGGGTCCGGTTCATGTACTTGTGTAGAACCGACCCAGTCCGGACCTCTGGGTCCGGCTCATGTACTTGTGTAGAACCGACCCAGTCCGATTCTCACGTTTTCTGTTAACCTGAGTTTAATTATCTGCTCAGTGGACGTTCAGAACGCGTTTGGACCAAGCCGGCTGGTTTCTGTCTCCTGCTGGTTCTCCCCTTGTGTGTATGGTGTCCCTTCAGAACCAGGCCTGTTGGGTTGGTTCTATTGGGACGGACCGGTGACTCGTTCAGGCGTCCCCCACCTCTCGGCCCTGACAAACATGTCCTGTCCCTCCTGCAGGACATCCTCTGGTTGTTTAAAGTGCCGTGCTTGCTGCAGCTAGGACACGCTGGAGGACAGTGTCTTCTGTCATCCTTCTGCTCCGCCACATGTTTGAGACCTTTTGCCTTCCAAATCCTTTCCACTGTGCCCCCTCCCTCCGTCTGATGATAATTTAAGCATTAGGGGGAAATCCATTTATAAATTAAACAAAATGACTTGATATCCATCAAGTCCCCGACTTCATCAGCCTGTTCAAACAACGACTTGAAGATTGGCTTTGCGGCGGCCCGGGTCTTCAGAGACGGCACAGTAATTAGATCTGCCGCGGATTTATTCTGGGCTGATTGGTGCTGCTGATGGGTGGGGGGGTGGGTCTTTAAATTAATTGGAGTTTCACATTTGAGGTTTTTGTTCTTTTTTTTTTCTCTTTGACTTTCTGCAAACCTCTAACTGAGCCTCTCTGTGCACTGAGCTGGAGCTGCAGGGAGGGTGGGGGGACATCTGTGTGGACATCAGAGTCAATTTGTCTCCGGACAAAGAGACGAAACCTGAAACACAGGAGGACATTTGCCCACGCTAATTCACACTAAAGACGGAAAAACTCTGAAGGTAAACAAGGAGCGGAGTTCGTAGGTTTTCAGGTTCCTTCAGATTTTAAACTAAATACAATAAAGGAAGAGTGAACAGGAGGACGGGGACAGAGGGACAGGGACAGAGATAAGAACAGAGGTAGGGGGATAGATACAGTGGGACAGAAGAATGGAGACAGAAGGACATAGACGGAGGGATGGGACACAGGGACATACACAGAAGAACAGAGGTACAGAAAAGGGAACAGGAACATGGAGACAGGCACAGGGGGACAGAGAGTTGGGGACAGAAGGAAGGGGACAGAGAGTTGGGGACAGGGACATGTCTAATGGTTTGATGATGTTCATCTGTCGACACTGAAACTAAAAACAGGAGGGAGAAGTCTCAGATGGACACATGGACATAGAGATCCCAGGGAGACAAAGAGACACGACCAGGATTCATGCATGACACTGATCATCAAGTGATGGCCCATGGGCCAGTGGGGGACGGGGGCGCCTTCCTTCAAACGACTGTAAAGTGAAAATGGAGGGAAATGTCAGTGATTTAGGATATTTAACATTTTTTCTTGTTTCAAAGAACCTAAAAACATCAAACTGAATAAATAAAGAAGATGAGTTCTATATTTCTGTTTTGTTTTAATTTATTAGATCCTGCGAGGGTTCTCCTCAGTTTGAGAACGTATTTTTAAAGAACAATCTGATGCAGAACCGGGGCCTTCCTCACCTTTAAGGCCGTAAACGTCTCAGTAGTTAAAAATGTTATTTTAGAACGTTGCTGCTCGAGCGGTCTCTTAACTCTGTTAACAATTTGTTCCAAATGTTCAGAAACTTTTGATGAACTTCTGGGTTTATAAATGTTCCTCATGACGGGACTCGAACACAAAATGAAGCAAATGATTTACGCTGTGTGAACTTTTCTCAGGGATTTCTGTAAATAAAGCTGGCAGAAGTTTCAAGTAAAGAAATGCACATTTAGACGTCTTTAAAACAAAAAGGCAGCTGCTGCTCAGCTTCAGCTGTGCTGATCACCAGATGCCGCGTTTAAACCTTAATGCTGAAATACATGACTGAGCGGGAGTGAAGGCGTTGTGACGTGGAGGTGGACAACCGTGAGGCTTTCAACACTTTATTCTCTGTTATCAACGGGCGCGCGGAGGAATGAATAATTTAAGTTTATCTGCAGAGGAAGAGGACGGTTCTGGGCAAACAAGCGTGTGGGAGATGTCTATTTCAGCTCGTAGGTGCTCGTGGATTGGTTCTGGTTAAACCTGGTTCTGAAACATCAGAACCTTTTTTTTTTTTGGAACCCCTCATCAGCTGACGAGTCGGTCAAGTTTTACAGCCGAGCTGTGGTTCATTAAAAAAACTCTTTAAATATCATTAAAGTGAAAGTTCATATTTTTATGTCTTTTTTGATCCCGTTGGTGCGGACTGAGAGTAAGGACCCCCCTGAGGCTCATAAAGACCCAGGTGGGGGGACGCAGGAAGACCTGCACAAATCCAATTAAATTAAAGAAGATTGTTAACGGTCATTTTTATCACCCTTACAAGAACTACAAATTAAAGTGATTAATAAGAAATAAGAGGCTGTTTGAATTAGTGTATGTTTAGTACGTTTCTCTCCTTGATGGTGGGGTGGATTATGGGTATTTGTTGTGTGTGTGTGTGTGTGTGTGTGGGGGGGGGGGGGGGGGTCAGAGGCTGAAAGTCTAGAAACTGAGTCTAAATGATAAACCTTTACATGTAACTCTGTTAAAAGGTTAGATTTAAATAAAGTCTCCTGGTCGGTTAAAGCACTGAAACCTGTCAGAAATAAACGCTATTGTTCTGTAAAAACCAGGATTAAAGGGATAGTTCACACCTTTCACGTAATGTCCTGAAGAAATGTTATGAACAATGAGTATCTTATCTGTTTTAGATGGCTCGTTGAACAGTTGTTGGTCCAGTTTTCTGCAACGTGGATCAAATGTCCGTCACAGAATAATACCGTTAAACATATCATTCAGTAGTTACCATAATTTCCAGACTATTGAGTGCACCCGACTATAAGCCACGCCCACTAAATTAAAAAATATATATAATAATTTTTACATTTATAGGCCGTGCTTGTCTATAAGCCACGGGAATCCACGTTGTAACATGAGATATTTACACAGAACTTTTTTTTTCTTTGTTTAGACAATAAACAGTTGTTTATAACAATTTGTTTACTTAACTTCCCCCCTCCCTAGGGGGCACAACGGGGACTTCGTTCCTCCCCACCCCCACACACTTTGATCTGTTGTTTGAAAATTTCATTGGTCAGATTTTTTTAACCTTTTATTTACACAGGTATTCTCATTGAGACACGAGGACCCCTCCTCCACGGCCAGTGCACTGGTCAGCTCTGTGAGTGCCCGGGTGTGACGAGGCTACCCATCTAAAAACAGTCATAAAGTAACCGTAGCATTTTTTAAGCCGCGTGGTTCAAAACGTGAGTAAAAAGTAGAGACTTATAGTCCAGAAAGAAGTACGGTAATAAAATGAGATCTGAGTGAACCATGTTTAGGTTTTCAGAGAATTGTGATAAACATCTGAACTACTTTTAAACACAGCTGAAGACTTTTGCTGTAGCAGGGTGTGTTTTCATTTTCCATGAGGATGCAAGAAAAGTCTGTGACATTTATAAAACATTTTCAGTGTCGTTGTTTTCATCCAGTCAGAATCCACAGATCATCTCAACGTGAGGTCGTTTCATTGTTTCCTCCAGCTGCCTCAGGTAAATGAAGACGTTAACGTGCAGCTCTTTGGCTGCTGTGATGTAATCCATCAGAAAGTTTGGCTCCATTACTTTAATTACTCGGGCTCTCGTAAAGAACCGGACCCGGAGTTAAAACGTGAAATGACCTTGGAGAAGAGGAGCTGCTTTGAAGCTCCACACCCTCCTCCACTTAAAGAGACTCATCTTTAAAAGCACATGACGCAATTTGTCTAATATCCATCAAACGCAGGCTGAGAGGCTCCAACTGCTCTGAAGGAGGAGTGCTTGAAAATGATTTCTCCTGAGTGTAGTTCAGAGCGTAACGGCGAGGACGCTCTGATTTCTGCTCTTAACGTTACGTATTATCAGCTCGGGGTCACACCACGTCTCTGTTGACTTTCAGCAGACACACCGGAGGAGACGAGGACTTCTGACGGGAAGCTGCTCCAAACTGAAACTAATATCTGAGCGGGAAGTCTCGTCAAGGTGAAGGACCTCGCTTTGATTCTCCCAAGAGTTCTCAGTGAGGATTAAAAGTTCAGGTGAAAACGAGGTGGTTAAATAAAATTCATATAAAAAAAATGGGAACATTCACCAAAATGAGGCTATGAAGGAATGCATATCGCCCGCCGCCTTGTGGTCCAACGTTTTCCATAAAGATGTGACGCAATCTGCTTGTTGCTGTCTGAGTTTGCCTCTAAAGAACCCTCACTGGGTACTTTGTGTTAAAAAGCAACCAAACAGGTGGGATCTAACAAACGGCTGATCAGCCAATCAGATGGCAGCAACCCTGTGGGCCTGTGCACGTGAGGCGACCTGCTGAAGGTCTGAGCATTATGATGGATGACTCCTAATGGGGTGTGCTTGATGCTGAGATATTCACAACAATCTCTAACAGTTGCAGAAAACAATCTGGAAAAAAAAAACGCTCCAGAGGGCGACACTTTTCTCATTCAACCTTTATTTCTACAGGTTAATCCCTCTGAGCCTCGGGGACTCGCTTTTGTGTCGTGTTGATGTCCGAGGTCAGACTGAAGGGGAGGTCAGAGCAAAGCAACAGGAGCTCAGATAGCTGCTCGTTCCAACCAAGATCTGCAAAAACCCGTCTCTGAACGCTCAACAACCTAGAAGCAGATGGTCCACAGCAGCAGCAGACCACTTCCTGTCAGCTAAAATCAGGACTCTGAAGCTGGGCTCTCCAACGCCGGACAGTAAAAGACTGAAGGACATTTTCTGCTCTGACGAGTCTCTAGACTCTGAGGTGGTTGTTGGTGGAAATCCCAACATATCAGCAGGTTCTGAAATCCTCAAAAAGCCACGCCGTGTTCAACGTAACTGAATCGTCCTTGTGCTCGGCTCAGATGCTCAGTTTACCTTCAGCAGGTTGTCTAATGCTAAAAACATTTGAAACCTGAGAGACACCAGCAGCTGGACTCAAACTCCTCGGGTGTTCAGTACATGCTTGGCCTGTAAATAAGGTTCTGGTTCTGATGGCTTGAGTCGCTGCCATCTGATTGGCTGGTTAGCTGTTCACAAGTAGCTGCTCAGATGCACCTGATGAAGGTGGGCGAACATCCTGAAACAGTGGCTGGAGTTTACTCAACTCTGAAGTTAATCACTGGACAAACATCTACGACTGACTAAATCAAGATGGCCGCCTCAGCTAATAATTTTTAGCTGATACAAAACAGTCACATTTACAAATAATGATCTAAAGGTCAGTGTGGTAGTAGCTGAGATTCAGTCCAAACACACTCTGTAAAGGACCGAGTGGAGATGGTCCAGGGGCCACTTCTGGCCCCTATACCTTATTTTACCCAGATGTGAACCTCTGTTGTCTCCATCTGTTTAGACCCAAACTGTTTAACCTCCTGCCGTCTGCACGTTGACCTTCGTTAACGCCATCGCAACAGAAGCGCACCCTTACTGCAGTGGCCGAAGGAGAAGCAGAAGTTCCAGCTGAAAGTCCTGCAGGATGACGATGGTGTCGTAATGAGAAGCACCATAAGCTCCTGGTTATCGGCTCCTTGTGGTCTAATTGTCCGCAGCGCCGCCTCACTTCAGCATCAGAAGTCTCCGATTACCGGCGCTAATTACACTATTAGCACAACGGAGGGCCGTAATTCGTCATAATCACACACATTTGTCATAATTAAACAAGTTTACAGGAACCTACTTTTAGCACCATTTAACACGACGTCCACTGCTGCTGCAAGGACAAACTCGCTGAGGGAGGGGGCCGGGTTCCTCCGTGTCACCCGCAGGCAGCGTTTGTTCATCTGTTAGCAAAATATTTATTGAACCACGTTTAAAGACTCTATGGGTGTTTCCGTCAAAGGGTCAAAGGTCGGAGTCGGACATGTTTAATGTTTAGAAATAATTCAGATTAAAACATAACAGATGAAACTTAACAGATTTTTATTTTTGTTGCAAATTAAATTGTAAACACATCTGCAAAAGTTCTTCATCTTCATCCTTGTTTTCTTTTTGGGGTTTTGTCCTCCATCTTTGTTTTTGTTTTTCTCTGTGTTCGTAACGTTTTTATGGCTTCATTGTTTGTTGTTTCCTTATTTCGTCTCATTTGTCGATTTTATTTTATTTTTTTTTGTCGTTGTCTTTATCAGTTCCGTCTTCTAACAATTGAAGACTAATTTTTTTGTACGTTATTGTTGAAATAACTTGGTGTTAAATGCTGCCTCGTTAGAACTTCTGAAGGTAATTTCATGTGAGATTTTTACTCCAGTTTCTTTTATTTCATGAAACTAAACAGAATTTTTGAGGAGTTTCCTGAAAGACTCCTAAAATCAGCGAAGTTTAGACGCAGGTTACCTTCAAACATCTTCGTTTCGCCACACTCTTCTTCACGGATGTAAAAACCGTGTTCCAGTCATGTTGAAGGTTGGACACGTCTGTATCCAATATTTGTCTGAAATCAGCCGACGTTGATCGTGTAAAACAGGTTTTTTAATCTTCCTCAGCAGCAGCAGATGACTTGTTTCAAACGTTTGAGGAGGTCTTCCTCATCCGCTCCCTCTGATCAACAACAAGTGATGGTTGGTGTTGATGCTCCTGACAGACGCTGAATGATCGCGGCTGCTGCACGTATTCCTCCGCACGCTTTCATGAGATTACAGATGCTAAGCTGCTGACTCCATCCATCTGTCTGTCTTTGTTCTGCCGCCAGGAACACTCCTCGTTCCCTTTCCTTCTCTTCCTCGTCTTTTTCGCCCTCTGTTCTTCTTTGGCGGTTGTTTATCGAGGCCACAGGTCGTGTGATGAGAAGGAAACCGGCTCGAGACAGAAGGTATCAGACGAGGAGTCCTACAGAAGAAAAACAAAGTCGTCAAAGACAGACGGTGATTTACTGATCAGCAACACAGAATCCCTGAAATCTGAACAAAGACATAAACTGTTGACGTCCCGACAAGCTGGAGGGAGAAAAAGAAAAACGACAAACAGTTCAGTTGTGTTTCCAAGGAGGCAGAACATCTTAATCTGGGAGGTACAGTGTAATCCCACAGTCCTCCTGCCTGAAAAATGACAAAAATCAATATTTTAAACTGAAACTCCCTGTAGAGTGTTTTTCATTGATGCTTGAAGGTTGTATTGAAGCTGCTGCCTTCAGTTCAGACCACTGTGATGTCCAGTAACGGCTTCACTCAGTCAAATATCAGTACTGCAGATGTGCTCCAGAGCAGCACCATAACTGTAACTGCAATCTGAACGTTAAAGGTTCAGTCACAGCAGATTTAAAAACCACCTTCAGAGTGAAAATCATGCTGCTGCTATGGTTTGAGTTATTTCCCCTGCAGTTTTCTGCATCCTGGTGATACTCTCCTGCTCCTCCACCACACTCCGTACATCAGCATCAAGTTCATATGACAATACCGACACACTGACACGACCCTAATTCACCGGACCAGAACGCAAGACTAGGAATGAGGTCAGAGTAACCATTCCTGCTTCAAGTTATCAACAACCAAGCCATACTTAATGCTCCACATAATGCCTGCTATCTACTCAGGACCCTGATCACCTCCTCCGCCCTCCAAAGAACCTGATATGCTGCCACCACAGTCCACCCAAGACTCTGATACTCCACCACCCAGGACCCCAATACTCCACCACAATAATTCACCCAGGACCTTCGATACTCCACCACAATAATTCACCCAGGACCCCAATACTCCACCACAATAATTCACCCAGGACCTTCGATAATCCACCACAATAATTCACCCAGGACCTTCGATACTCCACCACAATGATTCACCCAGGACCCCGATACTCCACCACAATGATTCACCCAGGACCCAGATACTCCACCACAATATTTCACCCAAGACCCAGATACATTACCACAATGATTCACCCAGGACCCCGATACGTCACCACAATAATTCACCCAGGACCCCGATACTCCACCACAATCATTCACCCAGGACCCCAATACTCCACCACAATAATTCACCCAGGACCCCGATACTCCACCACAATAATTCATCCAGGACCCAGATAC
>NC_056518.1:30425976-30432809 GCF_014905685.2 Nematolebias whitei | reverse complement strand
CCCAGGACCCCAATACTCTACCACAATATTTCACCCAAGACCCCGATACGTCACCACAATAATTCACCCAGGACCCCGATACTCCACTACAATGATTCACCCAGGACCCCGATACTCCACTACAATAATTCACCCAGGACCCCAATACTCCACCACAATAATTTACCCAGGACCCCGATACGTCACCACAATAATTCACCCAAAACCCCAATACTACACCACAATAATTCACCCAAGACCCTGATACACCACCACAATAATTCACCCAAGACCCCGATACAATGTCACAATAATTCACCCAGGACTATATGGGACACAAACAAGGATCCTTAATGTTAAACCTTCCTTGGACCCAGTATCATGTGGTCTGTAAAACCAGTCTACCCTAAACCAAACAAACTGACAGGCCAGAAGTGCACAGAGGTGTGCACGAGCATACATGTAGTGTCCCACCCTGCTGTCTCTGCTGGTTTGTAGCTTCAGAGGAGCTGCAGAGTCCCATCACAGGGCGGGAGGAGGAGGAGGATGAGGAGGAATACAAAGGCGGGATCGTGATGTCTCCTGACTATTAGAGAGCTGTTCGATTTGAGCTCATTGTCCTGATAAGGCTGTCAAAGAAAGTCTCTTTTTTTATCTTTGCAGCAAAGAAGGGGGGGGGGGGGAGGGGGGAGGGAGGTAGAGATCAAATGAAAGAAGGAGACGAAGGTGAAGAGGAAGTGAGGTGGGAAGACGAGGATTTCAGCTTCTTTACATTTAGTTCCCAGGCTTTTGAATTGTGGGAAAAGGCTTTGAAGAAGTCTACCTTTGCACACATTCATGCATGTGCACACAAACTGACTCGTGTGAAAGAAAAGTGAGGTTAGTGGGTGTCTGCGTGTAAAACTCTTTCATTTTTAACTCATTTCAACTTTGTTCCTCGTTTAAAGCTGATCCCTCCTCTCATTTTCCTTTTATTCCAATAATCTACGAACTTCCTGTTCATCCTTTCCCTTCATGATTGTTTTTCTTCCTCCTGCTTTCTCCGTGCTCTCGCTCCCCTGCCTCTCTCCTCATCTCTTCCCTTCCAGTCTCAATTTGTCAAATTCCTCCTGATAGAAAACACATTTTATTCATAAAGCGGGTCTCATCTAAACACCACCTCCTCCGCTCCCCGCCGCCTGACAGAAGCGATTCAATTACAGCCGAGGAGGTGATAGTGAGCCGCAGAGGCGGCGACGTGACAGGACGGCTACAGGGTGTAAACACAAACTTTTACGGACGACAACAGCTTTAACATAAACGACACGCAGCGTGACTTCAGCTCTGTGTGCGTTTGCATGTTACAACATGTTTCTGCTTCCTGTAAACTCCACGACGTGTTAGGAAGTAAACAAGCCTGAGATCATCAGTCTCGATTGACTTTTTGATCTCCTCCTTTTGCATTGTGGGCAAGGAGGGGGGGAAAGGGACAGCTGATGTTGGTGTGCACCAACAGGTATTGAAACTTAAATATGCGTCTACTTACTGAGTACCTAGAAGGAAGTGTCTGACAGGATCAAAGTTCTTTCATTTCACTCAACCTTTATTTAGACAGATAAGTCGCATTGAGCCTAGAAGACTCATTTACAAGCAAGATCTGTTTAGACAAAAAGTAGTGAAACTGGACACATGTAGGAATTAAAGGCAAAAAAATTCCTATCAGACTTTTTCTTCTTGGCTCAAAAGAAAAACTAATATTGAAAAAAACACCTCGCACAAACAAGCACATAGTGACGTAGACATTCTGCAGAGGGGGGAGCCGACGAGAGCGGTGAGCAATGTCCTTGGACGCTCTCAAGGGCACTGTAAGAGTTCTGATAAGGATGTAATAACAGCCTGTGTCCTCCGGTGATATCCGTAAACATTCTCGAGGGATGTCGGGAAATGGTCAAGAATAACGTCTATGAGAATCCAAGAGTCCTGAAATGATGACACAATGTTTATTCAGCTGGTTTCTTCTGGTTATCAGTTGGAAATTCCTCGGGTGGGGGGAGAGCGTCAGATCCTATGTTCTCCAGGCGAATTCAGATAAGGTGGCCTCCAAGGCCAGCTGAGGGAGCCAAATTCAGATAAACACAGTTGTTTTGGGAACAGGCAGAACTTAATGCCATCTACCTTGAGTCTATGTTGGTCCAAACGGTTTCGAAATGCCCAAATTACATGGCCACACCGATGGAACGTGCCCGAGTAAAATCCCCGAGATCCGATCCATTCTGCCCAAAGCATATGAGTCTGGGTACTCGAGGCACGAACCAAGCCATCATAAAGGCAAGCAAGCTGTTTGATTTAAAAGGATCTGACACGTCCAGAAGAAGCAAATGTAATTATAGTGTTATCAGGTAGTTGCTGGGGTGTCAAACACTAAGAGTGTTAAGGTCAGCTGACACAGAGAATGGATCGTAGACTGAGCAGAGGCCTCAGATTGAGCCAGGTGGTTGGATAGTGAAACTTCATGTCAGAGCAGAAATCTTTAGGCGTGACTGTTCAATTCTGACATCTGCGATTATAAAACTCTTAGTGATGCATTTTAATTGTCTTAAATTTTAATATCTTATGACTTATTTTACATATACAAAAGCTGATTCATGCCTACTCAATTCAATTCAGTTTATTTCTATAGCTCCGAGTCCCGACAGAAGTCATCTCAGGGCACTGAACAGAAACATTCACATACTTTAAAAAAAGCCAGTTAGTAAAAGTTTTTTATCTAAGGAAGCAGCAGATTGTGTTGAATCTTCACTTCATCACAGTCTCCCATCCTGAGCAAGAACAAAGGAGACAGTGGAAAGGAAAAACTATCTTTAAACATGAAGAAACCTCCAGCAGAAACAGGCTCAGGACGAGCGGTCATCTGCTTCGACCAGCTGGGTTTGAGAGGACAGGAAGTGAAAACAGACACAGAATGACAGGTCCAGGTGAACTTTCTATAGGAGGAAAGACAAAAAAAACATGTTAAGATATAAATAATTACAAATACAATCAGGTTGAGTAGAACAAGTAAAGACAGCAGAGAGAGGAAATGTGGTCAGTTTGTCCTCCAGCAGTCTAATCCTATAGAAGCATATCTAAGGCATAGCCAGGAAACCCAAGCTGACACTAACTATTGGATTTCTCAAAAAGGAAAGGCTTAAGTCCAGTCTTAAAACTGGACAATGTGTCAGTCTCAGACAGAAACTGGAAGTTGGTTCCACAAGAGAGGAGCCTGATAACTGAGAGCTCTGCCTCCCGTTCTACTGTTGGAAACTCTAGGAACCACAAGTAAACCTGCAGTCTGAGAGCAAAGTGTTCTGTTATGATAATATGGAACAATAAGATCTGTAATATAAGATGGAGCCAGGTTGTTGAGAGCTTTTTAGTAGATTAGACTAAGATTTTGAATTTGATTCAGAGTTTGACAGGGAGCCAATGGAGAGAAGCTAAAACTGGAGAGAGACGATCGCTCCTACTAACTCCAGTTAAGACTCTGGTAGCAGCATTTTGAATTAACGGAAGATTTAAAAGAGTTTTTGGACACCCAGATAACAAACAATTGCAATAGTCCACCGTAGAGGTGATCAATGTGTGGACTTTTTCACTTGTTCTAAACCAGCTGGACTGGACCAACTGAATAAACCAGCCTGAGAGTTGGTCCAGCTGAGACCCAGAGTGGGTAAAGATGGAAAGTCTGAGAAGAATAAGTTCATGCAGGCTTGTCATCATGTCCTTCAGATGTCTCTGTGTCTCATTTTGCTTCCAGCCTCTGAAATTAGCTAAACAACTCATTAATGTGCTACACGTGTCTGCCTTATCGGCTGTATTCTTTTCCTCTTGTTAAGCCAATTATTTCTGTGTTTTCCCCTCTCTGCCTTCGGTGTGTATCGGCGGCGGTGGCGGCTCCTGGAGGTTGCGGTGACCTTGCCGTAGTTGGCTTTGTCTCGCGCCGCCACTCCTCCATCACGTTAGCTCGTTAGCTAGTTATCAGTCGGACACAACGGGTTCCCTGAACCAAGCAGTGTTATTAGTCTGCCTGACAATGATACGCCGTCCCACTGAGACGTCCCCACAATCACACACGTCTGCACAGAAACCCTGAGCTCTGGGTATTGTCCACAGATCAGAGGCGTAGGTGAGTTGTTCTTTTTAATTAATCGTTTGTCCTTCAAACGGAGGAAAGTTTCAGTGTCTCAGATAATGAAGTCCCGGAGTCGAGCGGCGGCGCAGCTAGCAGCCACCTGCTGCCTTTGTAGCACTAATCTTTGTCTTGTAGGAGCGTCGTCCCCGAAGACGCCGCAGCAACGCCAGTCGAATGAGCAGAATGAGAAAACGCCTCAGAATCCCCACATGGTCTCTCCTCCTCCTCCCTCCTCCTCTTTTTATTCATCTTGTTTCACTCCAGTACTCTGCTTTATCGTTTTCCTCCTCATCCTCCTTCTCCTCCTCGTGTGTCTGATCTTCCTCTTTCCTCCCGAAGAGGAGCTTTAGTTGTGATCAAACTGAAAGGAGCGTTTGATTTGTGCTGCAGAAAACGACTTCCTGTACAAGTTCATTTGTTAGATTTTCACCTGGCAGACACAGCACCTCCTCATGTTGCTCCTTTCCTTCCTCCATTCTTCACTTTTCATTTCTTCTGTCCTTTTCTTTAGTCCTGCTTGTATAACCAATCACAGAAGGGCGATAATGTTTTTAATGAGTCTTTCAAGCTCAAACAATCCCCACTATGTTTGATCCAACTTGTCATGGACCAGTCACCTCAACTTTGTTCCTGGAGTCGGAGCCTTCAGCATCAAAACGTGTTTAACATAAATAAAAATCATCTTTACCATCAAATGTTTCTCTAAAATATGGGGTGCCATTTGTAAAGTTACACAGTCAAAATTTAACAGCAATATTTTTTGTTTATTTGCCTTTCATAAGAAAAAAGTGTGTGTGTGTGTGGGGGGGGGGGGGGGGGGCAGTCATATTTTCACCATGTTCATACATTTATAAATGTCATAGTTTGTAAACTAAATATTTAGGTGTAAATTAAATATTTAATTTACAAGCTAATTTATTTTCAAAACTAAACATTTGATTTCCAAACTAAATATTTACTGTCCAAGCTAAATATTTAATTTCCAAACTAAGCAATTAATTTCCAAACTAAAGATTTAATTTCCAAAGTAAATATTTAATTTGCTAACTAAACCTATGTTGTCATTTTCACCACTTTATTGTCTGTCCAAACAGGTCTCACTTGTAAATGAGTCTTGGAGGCTCACTGTGATTTATCTGTATAAATAAAGGTTGAATGAAAAAATAATAACTCTGATCCAAATATTTAACTTACAAACTAAGTATTTAGGAGCGCGAACCTAAATATTTAGCTTGCAAGTTAAATATTTAGATCAGAGTTGAATATTTAGTTAAATTGTTTAGTTTGGAAATTAAATATTTGGCTTGGACAATAAATATTTAGTTTGTAAATTAAATGTTTAGTTTTGAAAATAAATCTTTAGCTTGGAAATTAAACATTTAATTTACACCTAAATATTTAGTTTGCTAACTAAATATTTAACTTGCAAGTTAAGTATTTAGTTTGTAAACTAAATATTTATCTTGTAAATCAAACGTTTAGTTGGGCACTATGATATTTATAAATGTATGAATAGCATGGTGAAAATATGACTTGGAAATAAAGTGCTTTTTTTCTTATTAAAGGCTAAATAAACCAAAATACTGCAGTTAATTTTTGACTGTGTAACTTTACAAACGGCACCCCATACTAAAATGTAGCTGAGTTTGTTTCCTAACGTAGAAAGCGTCCAGCAGAACGTGACTCTGATTTTAAGAAGGTTTTGTGGAAACACTTTAACACGTTTGTTGTTGGTGTCAGACATGATTTAAATGTTGCAACTGTTTCTGTAAAGTCTTCTCTCTGTGGTAACAAATATTAAAGTGTTAAAACGTGTCGGCTCTGGATACAACGCTCTGGTCCGTTGCGACAAATCAAATCTGATCCCTTGAGACGCTTTTAGTTAAAACTCTGGGATGAAAGACAGCGGGCGATATGCATTCCTTCAAGGAAGGCCGGACCTTTGTGTGTCCCTCTTTTTAAACCCATTAGTTCGTCTTTGATCAGTTTTTTAATTTGCCGCATGTAGATTTTATTTCTCCTCCCTCCGTCTTTTCTCCCTTTATTTCCTCTCCTCTTTCACTCCGCTCGTTTCTGTCTCAAACCCCTTCTCTCTTTTTTCAAGGACATTTTATTATAAAGGAGGAATTTGCATATTAATTCATTTCTTTCAATTTTTCAGATTAGAAGTTGTCAACATGTATCAGCACTGATCAAACCACTGCATCCACAGAGACCGTGTGTGTGCGCGCGTGTTTAAGGCAGCATTGTGTTGAGTGTACTGACCCCTGCTGGTCAGGTTTGAAAAAACAGCTAAAATAAAAAAATCTGATGAAGAACTTCAGACTTTGACCGTACCTGGTTTCATCCATCCATCCATCCATCATTTGTCCATCCATATGTCATCCATCCATCCATCATCCATCCATCCATCATTTGTCCATCCATATGTCATTCATCCGTCCGTCATCCGTCCATCCATCCATTGTCCATCTGTCATCCATCCATCCATCCTTCACCCACCCATCATCCATCTTCCATCCATCCATTATTGGTCCATCTATTTGTCAGTCATCCATCCGTCATTCATCCATCCATCATCTGTCCATTCATCCATCCATCCATCCATCATCTGTCCATCCATCGTTCGTCCATCCATTTGTCATTCATCCATCTGTCATTCATCCATCATCTGTCCATCCATCCATTGTCCATTTGTCATCCA
>NC_056518.1:30420618-30425966 GCF_014905685.2 Nematolebias whitei | reverse complement strand
TGTCCATTTGTCATCCATCCTTCCACATCCATCCATCCATCATCCATTCATATTAATCCATCCATCATTCACCCATCATCTACTCATCTGTCTTCAATCATCCATCCATCATCATCCATCCATCCATCCTCCATCCATCATCTATCCATCATTCATCCATCATTCATTCATCCATCCATCTTCCATCCATCCATCATCTCTCCATCTTCCCTCCATCATCCCTCCATCCATGAACCAAGGTTCCACACGGTACATTTTTGTGGTAACTGGTGTTCTTTTCTATTGATAAATTATTCTCTTTTATTTTTATAGTAAAAATTAAAAAGTTTGCAGCTTCTCAAAATGTTTTTCTTCAATAAATCTTTTAATTTTTGCCCGGTCTTCCTGATGGAGCTTTTTTAAAACCATTTTCCTGTTTGAACATCATGAACGGCTGTCAGATAATGGACAGTTTGACAGCAGCTCTGATTGGCTGATGAGTCCAGTTGACAGATATTTATTTAACTCTGATTAAAACCTCTCGGTTCCTCAGGCTCTGCTCCGTTTCTCACGTTTAAAGGCCACGTTAGAGAAACTTTACACCCGGGTCGGTCCAGTCCTGTCATCATGTTCACCTCAGAGTGGAAACAGGAGAGTTCTCCTCAGGGTGTTGGATGTTCAGACAAGGGAACATTTATCTAAGAGGGTCAGAGGTTCTGATGAGGGAACATTCACCTCGAAGTGTATGAGTTTCTGATGTTCCTGAACAAGTTCTCTGGGTTTTAAAATCAAATCCAGTAAAGATCCAGTATAGTGAAGGTCAGCTGAAGGTCAGAATCGTTTGTAAACCGTGAACTCAGACGTGTCTTCTGTCCTCAACAGTGGAGTCCAACAGTCCCAGTCTCCTGTCGCCTGATAATTCTCTGGAACGTTCCTTCTTCATCCGGATGAAGTCTACGCTCACCAAGAGAGGAGTGCACATCAAGTCCTCAGGATATAAAGTGAGTGGAAGACAAAAACCAGAACACAAAACTCTGTGTGGTTTTTAAGCAGTGGCTTTGTGTTTGTTACATTTCTGGAGTTCTGGACCCAACAGTTAGTCGGTCTGTCCTGGTCCTCAAAGCAAAAACTGGTAAAACTCTGGTGAAAATTAAAAAAACTGGAGAAAAGTTGATTAAATAAAAAGTGCTTTCCTGCTTCAGCGTTTATAAAACACAAACCATCTTCAGGACTTCAACAAAACCTTTTTTGGGTCTCCAGGTGATCCACGTCACCGGTTGTCTGCGGATCCGGATGGCTCTGACCCACAGCCGCTCGGTGCCCAATCAGATCATGGGGATGGTGGTGGTGGCCCACGCCCTGCCGCCACCCACCATCAACGAGGTCCGCATCGACTGTCAGATGTTTGTGACCAGAGTCAACATGGACCTGAAAATCGTGTACTGCGAGAACAGGTGGGCGACACGGGGCCGCGCGTTGTCACAAACACATTTTAGTTTTAAAAAACTTTAACTTTAGTTTGGTAAGTTAAATTACTTTCAGCTTCATTTAGCTTGTAGCTACTGCTTTGTTACTTTTAGCTTCAATTAGCTTTTAGCTACAGTTTTATTTTCAGCTTTAATTAGCTTTTAGCTACAGTTAGCTTTTACCTACAGCTTTACTTTCAGCTTCAATTAGCTTTTAGCTACAGTTTTGTTACTTTTAGCTTAATTTAGCTTGTAGCTATTTTTGTTAGTTTTTGCTTCCTTTAGCTTGTAGCTACTGTTTTGTCACTTTTTTTGCCTGAATTAGTTTTTAGCTGCAGTTATGTTATTTTTAACTTCATTTAGCTTTAAGCTACAGTTTTACTTTCAGCTTCAGTTAGCTTTTAGCTACAGTTTTGTTACTTTCAGCTTCAATTAGGTTTTAGTTAGTTTTGTTACTTTCAGCTTCATTTAGCTTGTAGCTATTTTGTTACTTTTAGCTTCCTTTAGCTTGTAGCTACTGTTTTGTCACTTTTTCCTGAATTAGATTTTAGCTAGTTATTTTTAGCTTCATTTAGCTTTAAGCTACAGTTTTACTTTCAGTTTCAATTAGCTTTTAGCTACAGTTTTGTTACTTTTAGCTTCATTTAGCTTTTAGCTACAGTTTTGTTACTTTCAACTTCTATTAGCTTAGCTACAGTTTTGTTACGTTTAGCTTAATTTAGCTTTTAGCTACTGTTTTAGCTTTTAGTTGCTGTTATTTTCAGCTTAACAATCTATTTTCTCCATTTTAGCTACCATTTTGTTTCTTTTGGCTTTTAGCTACCATCTAGCTGAATTTAGTTTATAGCAACAGTTTAACAAATATTAGTGATAAATTTGCTAATTTATGCAACCATTTATCTACGTTTAGCTTCTGTTTAATACTAGCATCTGTTTTACTAATTTTAGCTGCTTCTTTGCTACTTTGTTTTTTGCTTCATTTAGCTTTTAGCAATATTTTTGCTAGTTTAAGCTTTTAGTTATTGTGTTGCCAATTTTAGTCCAACAATCTGTTTTTCTAAGTTCAGATCCTGTTTTGTTGATTTTACCTAAAATTTTACTTCTGTTGGGTTTTAGCGACCATCACGCTCATTTTAGTCTTAGCAACAGTTCTGATACTTTTAGCTTTTGTTTTGCTGTTACTTGCTTCATTGTTGCTCGTTTTAGCTACAGTTTTAAAAAGTTTGGCATCCATTTAGCTTGTTTTATCTCCTTTTTGGACGTTTTAGCATCTGTTTAGCGTATTTTAGCTTTACAATCTGTTTTAGTAAGTTCAGTTCTGTTCTTTAACTTGTAGTTATTAGCTGTTTTGTTTTTAGCTTTTAGCTCTTGCTCTGCTTATTTTAGCTTCCACTATGCCTATTTTAGCTTATGCTATGCTCATTTTAGCTCCTACTTGGCTTATTTTAGCAACGGTTATACATATTTTAGCTCCTTCTCTGCTTATTTAACTCCTGCTCTGTTTATTTTAGCTCTAGTTCTGCTTGTTTTACCTTAGTTTCAGCTTCCTCACCATATTTCAGCATGCTCCTGTGTTTTGGCAGAAACTGTTACTCCTCCAGTGTTTCCAAATTAATTTTTTTGTATTTTCTATCTGTAAAAATGTTTTTATTTTTAACGTTGACTGTGTTTGTGTTTCCCATCTCCTTCCTCACGTCCTCAATTTGTAAAACACGAAGCTTCCTTTGAGCGTTCGACCTGCCGTTTGTGTATTCCTGCTCCGTAGTCGTCGTCTTTTTCCTGATCTGAGCTTTTTATTCATGAGGAGTGTGACCCGATCCTCCCGGTTTAACGCTGAAACGCGTCTCTGATGGCTCCGTCTCCTCCTCGTGTCCAGATAACGCAGATAGGCAGCAGGAGTTAACTGGCTGACTGCAGAGATTCATATCGGGCTACCTCCAAATCAAAAAAGAATCCCGCCTTCATGTTTTATAATAAAACGAGGGGGACATGATGGTGGACAGATTGCTTTTTGTGTCTGGAGGAGACGGAGGCAGATGATGCTTCTGGGCGTGGAGCGACAGAAATCGTCTCGGCAGTAAAGTGGCGAGTCGCTCCCATTACGCCTCCATTTGGAGGAGGACTTTAGAGGAGAATGAGAAAGTGGGAGGAATTGTTTCTCCTCAAGAACATAGTGTGCTGTTATCAGCTGTTGGACATTAGTGTCCCCAACCGTCCTCCTTCCCACTGAGACAGGAAACTGTCCTGTCCTCCTGTGGTGTCCAAAGGAAACTTCTGGAGACAAGTTTTACAAGAAACAGCTGAAAGACAAGTGCTGCTGTCTGTGCTGGGCTTTAGCTTATTCACCTGTTGCTCGTTCACCTTTAGCTTGTTCATCTTCAGCTCGTTCACCTGTTGCTCGTTCATTTTTAGCTTGTTCATCTTTAGCTCGTTCACCTGTAGCTCGTTCACCTTTAGCTCGTTTACTTGTAGTTCGTTCACCTGTAGCTTGTTCACCTTTAGCTCGTTCACCTGTAGCTTGTTCACCTGTAGCTCGTTCACCTGTAGCTTGTTCACCTTTAGCTTGTTCACCTGTAGCTCGTTCACCTTTAGCTTGTTCATCTTTAGCTCGTTCACTTTTAGCTTGTTCATCTTTATCTTATTCACCTGTTGCTCGTTCATTTGTAGCTCGTTCATCTTTAGCTTGTTCATCTTTAGCTCGTTCACCTGTGGCTCGTTCACTTTTAGCTTGTTCATCTTTATCTTATTCACCTGTTGCTCGTTCATTTGTAGCTCATTCACCTTTAGCTTGTTCACATTTCGCTCGTTTGCCTTTAGCTCGTTCACTTTTATCTTGTTCGTCTTTAGCTCGTTCACTTTTATCTTGTTCGTCTTTAGCTTGTTCACCTTTAGTTCGTTCACCTGTAGCTCGTTCACCTGTAGCTCGTTCACCTGTAGCTCGTTCACTGAGGTGGTCTTACAGGACCACGTGTGAAGGACTCTCAGCTACTACCACACCACACTTGAGCTCGGTGTCTGTAAACCTGGGCGCTCCTGAGCAGGTTCTGTTTGTAACTCGGCTGCAGGAGTTCTGTTTAGTCACCGTTCAGTTTACTAATGAAGGTTCTGTGACTCCACGGTGCTCTTTGTCCTCACACTGATGTCCATGTGTCCACTGCGTCTCAGGATCAACGACTACATGGACCTGACTCCGGTGGACATCGTGGGGAAGAGGTGCTACCAGTTGATCCACGCTGAAGATGTGGAGGGGATCAGACAGAGCCACCTGGACTGTGAGTACCGGCACCGCTCCTGCACCTCTGGAACCTTAAAACCCTTTGAAAGATTATCGATCATTCATGATCAACTCATTGATCTGAAGTGAATCAGCTCATCAGAACCGTGTTGACGCTGACGTCGATGCTTGTTGGACAATATTTATCATTCCAATAAGGTGGTCGCCACCACCAAGAAGACAGATGTTGATGCTGTCAGCCAGCAGAAACATCTGGTCAAAGGTGAAACAGCAGCTCTGGTTCTGGGACCGGGTAACCGCAGACGTGGTACCAGCTCAGCCTCATGTTAGCAGAGCTGCATCCTGGTGAGGTCTGAGAGTGTGGGGCTTTGTTTGGGGCCTGGATAAGGTGTGTGGCTGGTGCTGAGACGGGACCGTGCTCCAGCCCAGTTCTGACGGGCCCTGCAGGTCACACTGGGTCAGGCTGTTTGGATCGTATCAAAACAGAAACACAGCTTTAAAAAAACAAAACGACACTCGGAGGCTTTGCTTTAAAATGTTTCCTCACTGCAGCAACTGCACAGTTTTATTATCACGGTCATCACACACACACACACGTGAGCGCGCGCGTGTGTGTGTGTGTGTGTGTGTGTGTGTGTGTGTGTGTGTGTGTGTGTGTGTGTGTGTGT
>NC_056518.1:30417368-30420608 GCF_014905685.2 Nematolebias whitei | reverse complement strand
TGTGTGTGTGTGTGTGTGTGTGTGTGTGTGTGTGTGTGTGTGTGTGTACGTAAGTTAAAGTTGTCTGGATGATTTGTCTGTGGCTGCAGTGGGATGTTTACAGCGGTGGTAAAAGCTGAGTGCAGTGTTTCATGGTGCGTCTTTGGGCAAAACGCCAAATAATAAAACAAACAACAACAACGAAGTGAGGACAGCAGCTCTGAGCAGCAGCAGCTCTGAGCAGCAGCAGCTCTGAGCAGCAGCAGCTCTGAGCAGCAGCGGTCTGATTGTTTCAAACACTTTCCTCCGCAGCTCATTAGTGTCACACACAGGAAGTCTGCTTTCTTCTTCTGTGGTGGCGCTCTGAGCTGCGAGTCGGTTGACTAGAAACATCTGATTTTCTGTGAACGCTGAAGAAGCTGAAATCCAGTTAACGGTAAAAAAGCAGAACTCTTCCCAAGATGCAAAACACTAATTCAAAGCTTAAAGTAGCAAAGGCCAGCTAAAAGTAATAAAACACTAATTAGAAACTAAAAGTTAAAGATGAACTAAGAGCTACAAGTAGCCAAAGTCTAATTAAGAACTTAAAGGAGCAAAAGTTGCAAAAGCCTGGCTGAAAGCTACAATTAGCAAAAGCTAACTACATGTTAAAAGTAGCAAAAGGTCAGTCAAAAGCTAAAAGTAACTCAAGAAATCAAAACCAAAGCGAGTAGCTGAAGTAGATTTATGTTTTGTTTATGGAAGAAATCTTTGAGTTTCTACTTGGAAACTATTAATTTTTTTAAAGTATAAAAGTTATAAAATCCAAAAATGAGTTCTTCTACCTCCAGAATGAGTCGAACGATTTGATACAGAACAGCTAAAATCTGTGTAAAACTTTGTTAAACGTCACCAGTGAGTCAGAGCTGGGGGCTGTACGGTGGCCCTGCAGGGTCAGACAGAAAGCGGAGGCTCAGGTCAGGCTGTGAGAAAAGTGGGACGATGTGGAGTTTCTCTGCAGAGGACGTGAGGTCAGCGAGATGAGCAGCGTCTTAATCTCACTCCTCCAGTCGCCTCGGCTGCTCCGTTTATTCCTCCTTCAACATCCGCCAGCGTTTCAGGCTTCTGTTGAGAAACGATGGAGGTGGAGGCGTTTTGGGCACACGTTAAAATGTCTCCAGTCCTGAGCTGTCGTGCTCAGAGGACACGTTGGGAGTGACTCTCAGTTACTACCACTTCAGCTTTTAACTCAGTCTCTGTGAAACTGACAGATTTTCTGAGTTCCTACGGTCGTAAACTGTGGACATCGTGAATCAGTTACAGTTCACCAGCTGTGGGTGTACATCTAGATATTTGGCTAACAGACAGACATTTGAAGACATGCAGGCAAAAACTTTCAGCTTTTGATCTTATTCTTTTTCATGTTCTTGTTCTTTTTGTTCTTTTTGTTCTTGATTTTTAACAAACCTTTACACAACAAGTTAACACAACAGTGTTTAAAAAAAATGATCAGGACAAGCTTAAAATAAAATATTTACATGAGGAGCTTGTTGTATTGTAGTTCTCAAAATCTTTTTATTCTTGTTCTTGTTCTTCTTATTATTATTTGTCTTCTTCTGGCAGCTCTGTTTAATCTAATGACGAGGATCTTCAGCCTTTTTGACACAGTTTTCACCAAGTCTGTTTTTATTAATGGAGAACATCACATCAAAGCCACTAAGTGATTAACTAACTTGAAGCCGTGGCTCTGTGGAAGCGCGACGTCAAGGCCAGACTGGTGTTGGAGTTCTGCTTCCACAGAGACGCTGGACACCTGGAGAACTTTGTGAAACTGTGGAGATTTAAGGGTTTATGCACCATTTCTGATCAGGGAGAACTACAATACAACAAGCTCCTCATGTAAATATTTTATTTTAAGCTCGTCCTGGTCACCTTTTTTTTGTTAATTATCTGTGTAAATAAAGTTTTGTTAAAAATCAAATATTCTTGTTCTTCTTGTTCTTCTTTTTATTCTTCTTTCAGCTTTTCCCTCTTCAGGGATCGCCACAGCGAGTCATCCTCCATCTCTCTGTGTCCTCTGTCCTCTGTGTCCTCTGTCCTCACGCCACCTACCTCCATGTCCTCTCAACTGCAAAAAACTTTCTCCTTTTGGTGTCGCATGATAAAAACTGTTCCCCTCCATCGTTGGAGGACGAAGGTGGTTTTAGTTTCAGAATTCAAAAAGAAGATTTAACAGTGTGAAGAACAAAACAAAATAAGAAAATCTGACTGTTGAAGCTGAAGTTTAATTTGTTAAACGTGTAAAACTGAAGAATATTAAACGTGTGAAGAGGGAGGGGTGAAGGTAACAGAAACTAAACAATAAAAAGAGAAGAAGATGTTTTAATATTCGATTGAAAACCAGTTTCTGAACCAGAAGAAGTGTTTAGCCGCTCGGAGGACGTCGGGGAAGGAGAGCAGCGGCAGCCGCGACGTCTGAGAGGAGCGAGGAAAAAAGAGAAACTGGATCAGAGCCTGCGGGCGTTTGAGCAGAACCCGTCTCTCTGGACCTCACTGCCTTTAATGAATCCACACAAAAACACTGCAAGAGGCATATTTGATCCTGCTGGATAAAACACACACCTGTGAAACCACACACACACACACACACACACACACACACTGAAAAACCTTCTGGAACTTCAGAGGAAGACTCTGAGGAAGAAACTGGATCAGAACCTGCAGCAGCACCGACTGACTTCCTGTCACTTCTCCACCTTTAGTTGTTTTTCTGCATCAGGTTCTGTTTAGCCCGACTCCTCGGATCATTCGGTTCTTAAAGTAAAAGTACTACAACAATAAAGTACTTTACAAGTAAAAGTATTTCCACTGAAACGAGTCGGGATCCAGATTCATGTTTAAAGAAATGAACCAAAGAGGGAAAGAAGCGTCCGGACCGTTGGTGCGACAAGTCCAATAACCCGGTTCTGAACCCAGGGGCTGCTATTTCAGACAGAATCTCCAGGTCTTAATGTTCCACCACGGGAACGAAGAAGAACCCGTCTGAAGGAACATTTAACCATCAGATGATAGAAAATAAACTCCTGGAATATTGTTTCTGGTGGTGGTAGAGTTATGTTCTGGGACAAAAAAAGACAAGTCCAAAAGCCCGGTTCTGAGATGGTCTGGGCTTGGTTCTGAGATGGTCTGGACTTGATTCTGAGATGGTCTGGACTTGGTTCTGAGATGGTCTGGGCTTGGTTCTGAGATGGTCTGGACTTGGTTCTGAGATGGTCTGGACTT
>NC_056518.1:30404172-30417358 GCF_014905685.2 Nematolebias whitei | reverse complement strand
TCTGAGATGGTCTGGGCTTGGTTCTGAGGTGGTCTGGACTTGGTTCTGAGGTGGTCTGGACTTGGTTCTTAGATGGTCTGGACTTGGTTCAGTGTTCTTGGTTGTAGTTTTACATGAACGTTAATTGTTCCATGAAAGTAGGCGGGGTTAAAGTGAAAACGTCTCATCAGTTTGTCCAACGCTACTACTTTTTCTGTCAGAACCAGCTGGACATGTCCAACATGTCCCTCTGTGTCCTCATAGACTAAACGCTGTTCCCACAAAGACAATTCCAACAGAACTTACCTGCACGTGTCTCTTCCAGCGTTCACATTAAAAAGGCAACAGAACCGGAGAAGCACAATCGTTCAGACGAGCTGAGGGGAGCGTCTTTGAGACTCTGAGGTGAGGACACGTTAAAAGAGAATAAAGTCCTTTAATGGACCGGCCTGTCCTCTGCAGCCTCAGGCAAGCCTCCAGCACTGCCTTTCTTCTCCTCTCCGTCCTCCTCCTCCTCCTCCATCCTTCGTTAGTGAACCATCAGCCAGAGAGCCGTCCAAAACGTAGACGGGAGGAGAGGATGCTTCGTCTCAGGGACAAAGGTTTTCTCTGTCCTCAGGTTTGTGTCAACCAGGTTATGTTCGTTTGTCCCTCAGTAGGTCGTCACCACAGAGACACTGCAGACGAACTGACATGTCCATCAGCCTGCGGGTCATTTCAGATTCACACTGCAGGACCAGATTCAGACATCTAAAGGTCCATCTGTCCAACAGTCCAATGATACAGCAGTCCAACAGTCCAACTGTCCAACAATCTGCGGGTCATTTCAGATTCACGCTGCAGAACCAGACTGAGACGTCCAACGTTTCTGAAGTCCGTCCTTATGATCCTCTGCTTTATCCATGCGTCCCTGTCCAGTCCTCAGTGGAGACACAAATAACTCCTGAGATGAAACGTCTGTTTTTCAACCCTAACAAAGATCTGATCAACTCATCATTAAGAAATAATCAATAAATATTTTATGTTCTAAATTTTGAAGTTCTTGATCTAAAGTTGAGTCATAAAATTAATACTTGTACCAGCGTGCGTGCGTGCGTGATGTGGATCTACAGTGCATGTTTGTGTGCTGGGTGTAACGGTGCAGGTGTTTTGTGCAGGTACTTCACACAATGACTCAGTCACAGCTGATCGTTGTAGAAGTGGGCACTCCTTTTATTTCACTTTATTTTACCGTTAACAGACACAACCGAGAGTTTCTGAACAGTTTCCAACAAACCATCCCTGAACGTTTGTTTCAGAGGAACAGAGGTTTAAAGGTCCGCCTGTTTCACGTCAGCTGCGCTGAGGAAAACTCCACGAGTGATCCCGGATGTTTGAGGCAGACGGAGGAGAGGTGCATGTGCACGGTAAAATGTGAAAGTATTTTTAAAAAAGGAACTTGGGTCTACTACAAGGGTCATATTTGTACCTTGGAGGTAAAAAGTGTATGTTTATGGTATGACAGAAAGGCTGAAACATGTACTAAGTACCACGCTGCGACACTTCGAGGTACCTCGTCTGTATTGTACTTTTACTTTGTAAGAACGTGCCGACTGATGTGAACTTCTCTGCAACTGATGTTGCTCTTTAGAAATCAGGGCAGCCGCTGGCCCAGACACGGCTTGTTTTATTGTCTGCTTGCATTTTTCATTATCGTTGATTAATAAAAACAAACATATGTTTAAGAATCCTTAAAAGAACTTGTACACTAAAATACCGTGTAGAAGAGCAAATAACAACAAAATAGGGGTTTGCTGCTGCAGGCTGATTGGTTTAGTAAAAAGTGGCCAATATTCATTGAATATTTGGTGTATTTCTACTTGAAACATAAAGTTGGAGCAACAAACTAATGTACCTGTGTGGGTGTATTTCTGTGCTGTGATGTCTTTGTTTTGTACGGCAGAAAGTTGTGCTAAATAATCAGTGCAAGATTCAGTTTCCTACAGGAACACTCGCTTTGTTGAGAAGCTTTGTATTTCACTGATTTGTGCTGGATATTCATTTCAGAGAAGTTATTCAGCTCTGAATTGTTTTTTCTTGTTTTGCATCGAGCCAAATTGAAGCAACGCTCAGTTTTTTTATTTCATGCATTTTTTGTGACATTTTTCTTAACCCAGGAGAGAAATATGTTTCTGAAGTTGATCTAACTTTGTTACCTTTTACGGTCCTGACTGGAACACAATGTGGATTTATTTTAGAATAAATGTTGGTGCACAGACAAACTGAAAAAGAGATCCAACAATTTTCAGTCAGGTCATCTGGACAGTTTCTTTTCTGAAAATTGTTGGATTGAATGCCTGGATTATTGAGCATGGACTTTTTTAGTTTTGAACCAGTTTGACATGACTGTAGACGAGGAAGAGGGCCGGCACCAAAGGAGGGAGCGTGCCAAAGACACCATCTTAGCACCAACATAACTGGTTTGTTCCACTTTGGAGTAAGCTGTTTGGGGAAGAATCAGTTTTGTGTTGTGTGTTTCCTTGACTGATGAAGCCTTCTGGATGGAAGGTGAAACGTTTCAGAAAAAGAAAAAAAAGAAACTGTCCAGATGACCTGACTGAAAATTGTTGGATTATATACCTGGATTATTGAGCATGGACATTTTTGAAAAAGAGTTGTTTGGTTCCCGTTCCTCCTCTCGGAGCAGAACCTCTTTTGGTCAACAAAAAGACGATTGTCAGGCTGGAGACCGACGTCTCCATGTACGAACGTGGAAGGACAAACTTCCCTCTTCTCTTCAAATCCTACCTTGTTGTCTCCGACCTGCTGCCTTGGACCCCCCTCTGTGAAGGTGGTTTGTGTTTCTGGCTCTTCAGGGGCGAGTTGTCTGTTTTTAAAAAAAGAAAAAATGAATTTGGCACTTTCCTTCCTGGTTGTTAAGAACCGTGACGTGGACGTATTGTTGCATCTCTGTGTTGTTCCTGTGGACGGACTACCTACAGGCATCACGTTGTTTGTGTGTGTTGTTTACTCTGTCGTACAAACAAAGCAAGGTCACATTCAAGGTGACATGATCTCAGCATCTCTACCTTAACATGCAAACAAGTTCTTTTTCCTCCCCGAGCGAAGGAGCAAACGAGAGCAGCCGTCCAACCAGAGTCAATTACTGCAGCCCTGGGGATGTCGTCTTAAACAATGCTATTAGATTCTAATAGTTTTTAATTACTGGCCTTCTTTTTCTATAAATCACCCCCTGCGTTCGCGCTCTTTCTTCTCTGTCATGGAAAACCTATTTGTGTGCGTAATTAAATTGAGAAGCGGGATATGAATTTAGTGGCCTTGGCTTCTCGTCTCTGACTGTTTCTGTTTGAGCAGCTCCTGATTAATGCCAATACATATTGCTTGAGATAACCATTTAGAGTTAATTTAGCCAAATTTATTACTGGCGCGCCGTCTCCGGGTGGAGCAGGGGGTGAGGGGGATGGTCCACCTTCACAGGGAGGTGAGACAGCGCTGCCTGGTGTGCAACAGGAGCTACTGCAGCAGCTTCAGCTGTCTGTTTTCAGACTTTCAGTCCATTAGTGGAGGAGCTCTAATGTTCTATCAGCTGCAGGAAGAGGTTCTGCTGCTGCTCTAAAGGGTTTGGAGAGTTTGAGTAAACTGTGGAGCGTGGATCTAGAGTCTGTGTCTATGAAGAACAGAACGTCAGTGATCAAGCTACAGGATGAGCTGGCACATTATTACTACAGACAGGTGAGGGGGAACATCTGGGGAGGCAGTGGAGTGCATCAGACGTTTTGTCCTTGAAGAAAGACGTGTTTGAAGCAAACGATGTCGTCGCATCGTCACACGTTCTGTTTCTCTCTGCAGGGCTCAGTCAGGACCGACCAAACGGTCTTTAAGGAAGGAAAACCAGTGAACAACTGGGATTCACTCAACTATTTATGGCGGGAACTGACAACTCACCACACAGACAAAACCAGTTTAAACTGGTTCAGTCCAACAGGCTGAAAAAAAAACTCATCAGCACAACTGTTCTATCATCTGTCCATCCACCCTTCCATCCATCTGTTGGTCTATCATCTGTCCATCCACCCTTCCATCCATCTGTTGGTCTATCATCCGTCCATCCATCCTTCCATTGGTCCGTCCATTGATGCATCTATCTGTTGGCCCATCCATCCATTGGTCCGCCCATCCATCCATCCAACTGACCATCCATACATCAGTTCATCCATCTGTTGGTCCATCCATCTGTTATTCCATCTATCTATCCATCCATCCATCAGTCCATCCATTCAGCCATCGTCCATTGGTCTGTCTCATCTGTTGGTCTGTCTATCATCCACTGATCGGTACATTCATATGTTCGTCCATCTATTTGTCTATTCATCCATCCATCTGTCTGTCCATCTGTTGGTCTGACCATCATTGGTCCATCTAGCAGTCCGTTCATTTGTTGATCCATCCATTGGTCTGTTCATCGATCCATCAGTCTGTCCATCAAACCTTCCTTCCATTTATCCTTGCATTCATTCATTTATCTTTCCATCTGTCCATTCATGCATCCATCTTTTCATCTATCCACTGGTCCTTCTTTCAGTCCATCCATCATCCCTTGGTCCATCTGACCATTCGTCCATTCATCCATCTTTGTATTATCAATCTTTTTATCCATCCCTTTGTCTATCGATTTATTCATCTATCCATCTGTTTGTCATAATTGTTATAAATTTATAAACAACACATTTTAGATGTGAAAATATTAACATCTAAACTAAATTAGCACTTTGGAAAGATGATTTCAGGTTTGAGGATGTAGTTACTCATTTATTGGAGATATACCCAGAAATTCAAACACATCCACACACACACACAGAGGCTGGCAGTGAGTGCTGGTGTGATTAATGATGGCAGCAGCAGAACAGCTCTCAGCCAGATGTCACATGACATCTGATGATGACTGTCTCTTCTTCTGTCACATCTTCATCTCGGTTCCTCTGCCTCTGTCCAACTCTTCTGCTCTTCATCCAAGTTTGCCCTAAAACCTGTCTTGGTGAAAGTCCTCAATGACGTGTCCGTTTGGGAAATATCTGTGGAGAATATCAAAGACAAACTTGCATTTAGATCACAACCAAACCTTTTATTGTTCCCTGTGTGTGTTTCTGCCCCAGTGATGAATAAAGGTCAGTGTGTGACCAAGTATTACCGGTGGATCCAGAAGAATGGCGGCTACATTTGGATTCAGTCCAGCGCCACCATCGCCATCAACGCCAAGAACTCCAATGAGAAGAACATCGTCTGGGTCAACTACGTCCTCAGGTCAGAGATGAACTTTGTTTAGATGTTGTCTTTGATGTGCATTCCCCCCAATGTTTATTTGACAATAAATCAAATAACAATAAATATTGATTAATCTATTTCTGCATCTAAATTTCCATATGTTGAATTATAAATGTTCTAAAACTAGGATTGTAACATGTTTCATCTTTGCTTCTGTACTTCATCTTCTAAATTATTTTTAAGTTTTCTGCAACAATAAATTAGAAAACAGCTTTTATTTTATTTCTACCACCATGTGTTTTCTTCGCAGTAATCCTGAGTATAAAGACACACCCATTGACATCGTTCAGCTGCCAAACCTGCCAGAGAAAACGTCAGAGTCTTCGGAAAGCTCAGACTCTGAGTCCGATTGCAAAGAAAACTCAGGTAGGTTTCAGTCTGATGGAGCAAAAGAGCAACCGGATGAACAAATGAGGCAGAATATCGTGAACACAGCTGAAACAAACTAAAAAATAAGCTAAAATAGGTCATTTTTGGTCACTTTTCATGGTTTTCATATTAGGCAGTAAATTGGGCTTTTTTCCCCATGACATAGTTTTTGCTCACAACTGTTTAAATGTTAAAAGTAAAACCAGCAGGAAGAATTTCTGCCTAAAAATAAAAGTCAAAAATATTTTATCAGTTGTTGCCAGTGTGCAGCTTGTGCCAGGCTGGATGGTCCCGAGTGCCAACAGCTGCAGGGACTGGGAACTCTCCAGCAGTGAAGCCACTACATGACAACATGATCAAATGCATCAAAACTACACACAAATAACACAAATTCTCTGAACCTCACAAACACAGTAAGCATCTGAGCTAAAGAGACCAACAATCCCAACATGATGCATCTGAACGTTTAACAAAATAAAAAAGACTGAAGGACAATAATCCAGCCTAGATGTGATAAATGCATGAATCAGTTTTTCTGCATAATTTCTGGACAAGATATTTATAACTTTAGTGATATTATGCAGATGGAGGAAAACAGGCCTAACTTTTTTAATGTGGGGGTTAAAATACATTCTGATCAAAAATAACATATTTTTACATTAGAACTGGAGGCCACATTAATGTCATCTACAGGAAGTGAAAGACTAAAGTTTATTCCTAAAACGCTCGGGTCCAAAAACCACAATCTCAGTCTTGTCTGAGTTTAAAAGCAGAAAATTAAGTCATCCTGGTTTTAATGCCTTTAAGTCATGCTAATCTAAGTAACTGATTGGATTAATCGGGTTTCTAAGTATCATCAGCATAACAATAAAATGTTATTCCATTCTGTTTAATAACGTTACCTATTTGAAGCATATATAAAGTAAAGAGCATTGGTCCAAGCACTGAGCCCTGAGGAAGACCATGACTAACTTTGGTGTATGAAGAAGATTCATTATTCACATTTACAAACTGGAATCTATCAAATAAACACGATTTAAACCATTTTAGAGCCTGTCCTGTTATTCCAATATGTTCTGCAAAGACAAGTATGGACACGAGTCCACTGTCTTAACAGGACATATATTCAGTTTATTTCTATAGCAACAAGTTACAACAAGAGTTGTCTAAGAGCGCTGTACAAAAACATTCAAATACATTAAGAAAACAATTAGTAAACGTTTTCTATCTAAGGAAGCAGCAGATTGTGTTGTATCGTCACATCGTCACAGTCTTCCATCCTGAGGAAGCACAAAGGAGACAGTGGAAAGGAAAAACTCCCTTTAACAGGAAGAAACCTCCAGCAGAACCAATATATTGAATACATGGACCCAAGTCCACTATCTGACAGGACAAGTATAGACACAAGTCCACTGTCAGAGGCCATGAGAACATAATTAGCAACTTTCTGCTGTTCTGTTTTTGTTTCTATGATGAAATCTAAACGTTCAGATGTTCACACACCTAAAGATACATCTGCCCAACCTCTGCCACTTACCCAGGACCAGATCATTGAGACAACAGTTTGGACAGATATTCAGATACCTCTCAGTCCATGTTTGTCTAATAAAGTGGAAAAATCCATAAATATGTCGCTTCACCATATACGTTGCATCTATTACTACTCTGCTGCCATCAAGTGGCTGAAAATGGTACTGCTCAATTTTTTAATTTATTTTTTTCAGTCAGAATGAATGAAAACAGTCATATCTCAGCCAAAAATTGGTTTATAAATATGGGAAAAGTCCATAAATATGTTGCTTCGGCCTATAAGTCGCAGGGCATGTAAATTATGCAAAAAACTGACTTATAGGGCGGAAAATACGGTACATGTTTTTCAGCTGTGGGAAGAAACCGGAGCGTCCGAAGAAAACCGACGCAAACACGGAGATAACATGCAAACTCCACACAGAACGACCCTAGGTCCAACCGGAGGACTGTACCCAGGACCTTCTTGCTGTGAGGCTACAGTGTTAACCACTACGCCATCGTGCTACCAGCTGTGACAAAGAGCAACCAACACTTACCAGAAAATACAACTCCCATTGTAGATGGACTGAATGGACCCGAGTAGGAGATCCAAAACCCCAAAGTAGCTCATCAGGACACCATGTGGGACACAATCGTAAACCTTCTCCTTGTTAAATAAAATCCATGAAGATGAGGTACAATTAATACAAATGTGAAATAAACTGTAAAAATAAAAGTAAGCACTTCCACACGAGCTAGTGCTTGAAAACTTGTTTTTATATAAAGTTAATATTGACACATGTGGCCTGTAATCGGCTCAGCATCCTGCAGATACAAACACTAACATGAACATGTATCTATGTGAAAACAAAAGTTGAATTTAAACACAATTGTTGGGAATAAAATAATACATTTGGCAACATTTGTGGCTGCAATGCTGAGTCCTAGCATACACATTATAACTGAATTAAAACCAACACAGGACCTCCACCTTGAGAATAATTTGAAGCCCTGCAGCCGGCGCTGGCACGACGCGACTCGGTGCCAGCTGGTATTTTTGCTGGAGGATAGTAATTCTGGCATTTTGTCGGCTGCAGCGAGTTGCCAGCTGCAGCAGGAGGCAGCCGGCGTCCAACAGGCCCAAGGTGCTCGAACTCAGCATGTTCTCAAATGAGACAGCTGCCCTTTGACCCTCCTTCAGTTAGGATCTAATCTATCCAGAGTAGACGGAGGTACGGTGTCCGGTTGTCTTTATAAAACCTGATGTTACGAGGCAGATTACCGTAGATTATCTGCTCTGCTTCCAGTTGAAGTTCTCTCATAGTTTTCATGCTAAAAACAAAACCATCATATCCTCTTCTACTTCTGTAAGAATGATTTTACAAAAATCTGATCAATCTTTGATAGTCAGATCAGGATTAATCTGCATTACTTCTACAAACTTCATACTGTGCTCATTAATCCAAACCCTAAATTCCCATTCAGCCTTTTTAGAGACCTCTAAAAATATTTGGTGTATTTGGCAAATATCTTAAACGCAACTTTCTTACATGTCTTTATAAACTTAGGGACTTAACTTTTGGTCTAAATGTGTTTTGCTTGGAAAGTCCAGTTAATGAAGACAGTTTTCCTCCAGAGAAGTAATGAGTCGATATTCCAGGTGCTATTAGAGTCGAGCTGCTGCCAGCTGGGCCGTCTCTGCCTTTGGTTTGTGCTGGCAGACTTTAAAGAGTAATTTGCTGGACACAATCAACGTGCCTGAACAGCTACAGACGCTGAGGACATCATCACAGCCGCAAAAAATTAATTTAATTAAAAAAATGTGAAAAGAACCGTAAAAAGAAAAAAGTTGCACCTGAGATTCAAATCCACAACTGCCCTTTAACAGGAAGACTTCCACCAGAACCAAGATGAGCGTCCATCTTCCTCGACAAGGTGGAGGTCGAGGGGACAGGAAGGAGTCTCCATAAAGTTCTTAAAAACAGGGTTTTGTATTTTTAGTTTACAAATTAAAACCACCACTTTACAAAACATTATTACAGTGAAACAAGAAATAGAATAAAAAAATTAAGGCCTAAGTGCATAAGTATTAACACACACACACACACACACCCCATCCCCTGTGGAGCCACGTTTAGCAGAAGTTCCAACATCAAGTGTCTTCAGGTCTTTTTCCATGATCCTGGTCCATCTGACCTGGACTTTGTGTCCATTATTTATATCCAAATGTCTCCAGCTCCTTCAGGTTGGACAGTGCTGCTTGTGTCCAAGAATGTCCAAAACAATCCAGACTCTCAGTTTGACTGAACCGCTCCAGGACCTGGTTCTGTTCAAACCAGTGGAGTGTGTCGTCACCGGTGAGGTCAGGGTCGTTGTCCTGCTGGAAGGTGGACCTCTGAAGTCCAGCATAGCTTCTAGTGGTCCTGTGGACAGATCCTCTAGCTCATTAGGGTTATCTTTGTCCTCCTGGATGTGTCTCTGATTTGTGTCCTTCTGTCCTTCCCTGTGAGTTTTCGAGGACGAGCCTCTCTGGACTGGTCTGCTGAGGTGACATCTTTTAATTCCCAGTAAGGGAATAAAAGGAGCTCTGTGGGAGGTTCTGGTTCTGGGCTATGTTTAGAATCCACCCTGGTCTGTGCATTCCCACACCTTTCTCTGATCTTTGTGGAGAGTTCCTTGGTCTTCATGATGTCTGTTATGTGGCGGTAGCGCTCACAGCTGACAGGTGTTGATTCTGGAGGATCAAAACACAGTTCTCTCGTGGTATTTTAACTATTTATGTAATAATTTGGGACTTCACAGCAAAAAGGGGGTGAATATTTATAGCCCTTTAACATTTTAATGTATTTTTAATTTCCCTTGGCAGACAACGAAAAGCCTGAGGGGAAGTCGGCTCAACAAGTGGAGCACATCGAGGACCCGGACAGCAAACGCCAGCAGCCGCACGGGCAGACCCACTGCTCCTCCGAACAGGAGACGAAGCGGCACGAAGAAGGAGACAGCTCCAGTAACCCGGAGAGCCAGGAGAGCGACGACAGCCTGGAGCCTTCAGATGGAGAGCAGGAGCAGGAGGTCACCAGGGGAGGGGTGGGAGAAGGAGGAGGCAGGCTGGGGAGGTTAGCGGGACTGGGAGGATTAGAGGGTCTTGGTGCCATCAGTGGACTGGGTAATCTGGGTGGCCTTCATATTAAAGTTGAACACTACGGAGAAGGTGAGGAACTCCAACTGCACAACTCACAAACCTCCTCAGAGGAGGAGGAGCAAGATGAGGAGGACGAAGAGGATGAGGAAGAAGGGGGAGGAGTCCAAGACTGCGACGGTGTTAGTGCCGGCCGCACGCTCCAGAAGAGGAGGAAGAGGAGGAAAGTGCAAAAGTGGGACGGGTCACGAAGCAGGAGGCTCCGTCTGTCAGTTCCACTCAGCCCTTCAGCAGCAGAAGACCTCACACCCCCGGCCGACCCCTCGGAGGCCTCGTCCATCTCCTCTGCCCATCTCCTGACCTCCTCTGAGTCCCCAAACGGCACAGGAGCAACGTCCTCGGTTCTGAAGATCAAGACGGAAATGGCCGAGCCGATCAACTTCGACAACGACAGCAGCATTTGGAACTACCCCCCCAACAGAGAGATCTCCAGAAACGAGTCCCCGTACAGCATGACCTCCAAACCACAGGCCCCCGGGGGTCTCGAGACCTTCCCGTCGCCGCAGGGGGGGTCTCTGCACGTGGTCATCCCTGACTCTGTCCTCACCCCTCCTGGCACTGAGGGGGGAGCAGGAGGGGGGAGGAAGCCTCCTTACAATGGAAGCTCTGCGCCATCGTCTTCTTCCAGCGCTACAAGTTTAGCTCCTCCTTCCAACACCTCCTCCGCCGACCCCCTGTCTCCTCCTCTCTCTGCCTCCCCGCGGGACAAGCAACAAGGCACTCCTACCACCTCCTCGTCTTCTTCCACCTCCTCCTCTTCGTCCTCAACCAGCTCTTCCTCACTGCTGTACTCCGGTGATCTTGAAGCTCTCCAGCGTTTGCAAGCGAGCAACGTGGTTCTCCCGCTGGTCCACCGGGTCACCGGGACTCTGGCTCCCAGCAGCACGACAGCTCCACGGGTCTACACGACTGGGACCATCAGGTACGCGCCAGCGGACGTCACTCTGGCAATGGCACAAGGGAACCTCCTCCCCAACGCCGCCATGAACTTCGTGGACAGCTCGGGGTTTGGTCTGGACCCCAAGACGCCCATGGAGATGCTCTACCATCACGTCCACAGGCTGAACATGACCGCCGCCGCAGCCGCCGGTCCGTTCGTCGGATCCACGGCGCCCGCGGGCGGTAACGGCACATTAGGAGGCCCGATGCCGGCGGCGGCCAACGTTTTCACCACAGCCGAGGGCCTTTTCTCGACGCTGCCGTTCCCGGTGTACAGCAACGGGATCCACGCGACGCAGACGGCTCTGGAGAGGAAGGAGGATTAATGCAAAACCTTCGAGACCGCATTACTGTGCAACCTGGAACCATCAACTGTGTCCGAGTCTAAAGACTGCGCAAGAGTGAAACTAGTGACAGAGTTTATGTGAACGTTTATCAGCACGGTGCAGCACTGTGTGTCTGAGGACAGGAGACCACTGCAGCACTTTGAATCTGAGCAACTGTGCTGGACTGACCCTCAAACATGCCCCGCCCCCTTTTCTCTATCTTTTGTTTACTTTATCATCCTTCCCTCTCCATCTCTCTTTGTGGTCAACAACTTGTTTTTTCTTTAGCGACCAGAGAATTCACGTTGCCTACGGATTCATCTGGAGCCTGACGGGGATCATTTTTCTTGTTTGACTTCTTTCTGTTGCGTCTTCATGAAGACGCTGATTCTTTCAGGAGGTCGGCACGCAGATGAAACGAACTCTGTGCCTCTCCTTCATGATGTGATCGAAGCTTCGAATGAAGCTTTTTAGGAGGAGAGGAGCTTTTCTGTCTGAAAGGATGTCAGAGATGATCTTTAAAAAAGGTTTTGACAATGTTTGTCGGTTGAAGAAAGAGTAATTAATTATTCTTTTCCTTTTATTTCCTCCTTTTTTATATATAAAAAATATTCTAGCTCAGATTTAACTTTCAAATCAAGCATTAAAAAAAGCAATTTCAGCCAGGGAACAGCTGTGAAGAATTGAATGTGAATAAAAGTTTCCTCTGATTGGAGGAGCTTCCTACAGGTCTCGCACCAAACACAACCTCCTCCACGTCTCACCTCCGCCTCATCTCGCACTGCGCTCCGGTTCTCCTGGGGCCGATCCGATCCAGAATCTGAACTCAAGTCCTGCCGATATCCGTGCTCTGGCATTTCCAGTTAGTTCTTCGGTTATTCCTGGTGCCAGCTTCGGCCAAATGTTCATTAATACTCACGATGCTGCCAGTTAATTTTCATTTGCATGTGTTTTCTCATATTTACGGTAATTCCTTTTTAGTCGGTGCAGAATTTACGGTATTTTCCGCTTCAGGTTTGATGGAGAGGCCGAAAAGTGAATAAATATAAAAACAGAAAATTTAGCGTTGTCTGTAAAAACGATGCAAATTCTGAAGGACTTTATTGAATTCAGCTAAACCCTTAAAGTTAAAACGTTCCGAACAGACGCTAAAAGGAGAACAAGCTAAAGGGATCAGAACAGAGAAAAGCTCAAATTAGCCGAACTGTAGCTAACGTTCCGAACCAGCTCAACAGTAGCTAAAAGATAAATTGTGTAATGTTGTAGCTAAAATGTAAAACCATTAGCTAAAAGCTAAAATTAACAAAATGTTGCCTAAAAGCTAAAACTAGTTAAAATTAAGTTTAATTTCAATAAAACATAAAAATTTAAATTAAATAAAACACTAAAAGTTGTACAGTAATAACATCTGAATGTTTTGATATATGAACAGCTAAATCAGATAAAGATGTTAAATGCTTAAAAAAACTGACCAGCTAAATGTGAATGCTGAGTCAACGTTCTCTGCGTGTTCAGCTGTCTGTATGTTCGGCTGTGTGTTCAT